>NW_018251642.1:76123-84768 GCF_001263595.1 Phalaenopsis equestris
ATAGAGCGGTGCCGACCACGAGCTGAGCGTGGCTCGCTCGTGTTCGGCTCATTTACACCCCTATCTGCATTTAGATAATAATGCTATTTACTGACATCTCAATGTTAGGAAAGCAAGGATTAAATGATATTATTTTAAAATGATAGTCAATGTTATTAGGTTTTTTAATTGATAAATTTATATTTTATGCCTATTGTCACCAAGGTCAATGCACTTTTTTCTTCTAGTAGTTAGGGAATGTGTTAAAGAGTGTGAATTAAAGAAAGAAAAATTAGTTAAAGGACTTGAATTTGTGAATGAAGGTGAGTCACATAATAATTGAATATAAACATTTTTTCAATAATTCAAATGTGACAAAATCTAACAGAAATTTTAACTTTTTATGGCAAATGATTGGGAAAATTGAAAAAAATGCCTAATGTTTATTTTCAAATAGAAATTTTCTCTAAAGTTCATGCCTTGCTAAGTTGTCACTCATGTCCTCATATTTCATAGAATGTTTATTGAAACATGTTTCAAGACAGATTTGTTCAAATTACTTCGAGCCTAAGTGAACAAAGCTTTATGGACGAGAGATTGTATTATCATAACCTAAAATTTCATGTAGGCATCACACCAGGTGCTTCTCGATAGAATTATTAGTGATGTGTGCTAGTAAATTCACATAAATGAAAGTGATTATTTAGCATCTTAGCGTCACACGAAAGTCCAGCATACACACATGGGTAATTTGAGTTATAGGTAGGGACACTATAAATTGTTGACCACATCTTGAGGCCATTGTTCTAGATGCAATAAAGGATTATACAGTTCTTCGAAACATAATGTTTGTACGCAGAAGGATTCATTGTATATAAAGATCGGGAGCAGTTGTTGTTGAGAGTGATTGTTGGGACTTTGGTGCGCTGTCTTTGAGGTTCCTCATTGTACGGTGTTTAGAATGATGCACTGCTCCATAGGGTGTCTCGTTACTCAATGACATTGATCTTTATTTCGTATGGCGTCGGTACTCTGCATTGTATGTTGCGATCTCTCAAGGGGCTTCATTGTAATGAGCAATGGATGACCGATAGTCGATGGTGAGCGGATTTTGATGATGGCCAACAATTTCAGGAATGGGAAGGGATTGTCAGGTTTTCAATCTGAACTGACACTGAACTTGAACATGCTCTTTGTGAACGAGCTTCAGGTCCATCTCTTCTTCTGATTCAAGGTCTAGGTCCCCTTTCATGAAGGGGGTAGGACTCTATTTAAAGAGTTTTAGAGTGGCCTCCCAATAAGTATGAAGGAATTTGGATCACTCTATCAGAGGGCCTAAAGATATTCATTTGATCGATTACATTTTATGGATATTTAAGTGTCTTAATAATGTTAGAATTGCAAGATCAGGAGCTTATTGGAATTATCTTGTCGAGACACTCTATTTGACTAATAGTTTTTCAGATTTGGAATCCGTTCGACCTTTCAATTAGCCATCTAAAGATTCTAAACATATTCAATGGCTTGATCCAATTTAATTTGACCTAAATTTGGCAAAAATTGGGGTCATCGGGTCCACCTTGTCAAGCCGATAAGTTTGATTATAAGTTTTCTAAAATTGAATTCTGGATGATATTTACTTTGAGTTCAAATGTTTCTTGCTAAAAATGCTTATATATTCATGCTAGTCAACTCAATATTCATGAAAAATGATAAAATTTACTGATGATGTATCAGTTGTCTCCAAATTTTTGTGTCATTTTGCATGCTTGTCCGAATATAATTAAAATACAAAAAATTTCTAAAAAAGTTGAAAACATGATGTTTTTAGAGGAGGCGGCAACCAACGGTATAGTATGTTGACATATGGTGGTGGCAGACGATGGAGTCAGATTGGACCCAACAAATACAGTGGCAACAATTGAATGTTGACAATAGTAGACCATGACTTACGGTGGGGAGTGGTTTGCGACTGTAGGCGGTGGTTACAAGCAGCAAGCGGTCAATGGCGGTGAGCGTTGGTCAGCCACAATTGAGGAGTGTGGCATGCACATGGCAATGACTAGGCTAACAAATAGAGCCTGAGACGTAAGGCAGTGGAGCAAGTTGTGTCAGAGCAGTTGGCTATTGTGATGGAATGAGCTAGCTGGTTGGAGTAGGTCAGTGAGTTGTTTGTGCTCTTAGGTTGAGCCTTTTGAGTGGTTGGACGACAACCGATAGTTGGTTGATGATCTGCATGTTGTGGATTAGATGTTATCGCCATGTTATTTTGCCAAGCATGATGATTATATGAGGGGGGGGGGGCAACGCTTGGGTTACAAGATCAAAGGACACAGTGCCTCCTATGCAGAAAAATATAAATCACTTATTTTTTTACATGAATTGAGTGGAATTGAGTGGATCAACCTGAAAATGCAATTGAGCCACTTATTTGACTTTGATCGGATTGTTGACATAGGATAAGGGGATTGATTTGGATTTTTACTCTTTTGGATAATTTTTTGCCCATTTGAGCCTATAAAAAGCCAAAAGGATGAAAAAAATAGAGCATCTAAGCATGTTATTGTTGAATCAATAAGCTTCTTTATTTGCATTACTAGATGAAGGATGACTTAATGTTATTCTAGAAGAAATTTTATTTCCTAAACATAGTGGTGGTGAAGTTACCAGCCCCAACAGATCAAACCTTTTCTCTTCCTTCAAGATGTGTTTCCAATTATGAGGCAACATTGCGGGAGACCTATAATTTTCACTGACATTTGAGTAGATGGACATTCTGAAAGTAATGGGGGTTAGTAATTCATAGTTTTCTTGTTGTTCAGTGAAAATAGTCATCAAGTTGATTTTCTTTTTTAGGTAGTGAAAGTTTAAGTTGTTGCTGGAGATTTTAGCCTAATTTGGTGAAACTGTTAGTGATTCATATGATTGTGTATATTTTAGGAGCAAGGTACTTAATCTACAAACACTGAATTTTATAAGACATTGATTTGTAGATTTTTTTCATGTAGAATGATTGGGGTTTCACAATAAACATAAGAAAATCTAGTAATTGCTCATATCCCTCCATATCTTTAATGATGACATAGTATAGATGCTTAGGTTATGGGACTTCAAGGAAATGCATTTTGAGGTGTAGTACGCATATGAATTTATGAGCAAGAAATCATGATTCAATATTGGCCTCTCTTTCCATCTTGTGCCATCTTATCTGATGATTTTACAAAAATCTGAGTAGAACCACCTCAAGTTGGCTCATATGACTTCTATGAAGAGGCCATTCTAGATATCAACTACAAGATGTATTCCTACAAGCAGAGTAAGAAGAGTAAATATGTGACAAAAAGTTTGTTGAGCCCTTCAAGGAATAATATCCCATAGAGTGTGCAAACTCATTCATGCACCACATTTCAGGACTTTAAAGACCATGTGAGTTTTCTCATACATGTGTAAGATTTCATTTTTCCTTATTTCTTTTATCCATCTGACATAAACATAGTTGTTTGATGAGCTTGATGTGGGGCTTGGTCTTTCATTGAGATATTGGAACTCCGGATTCATCAAGATCAAGTTTTTCTTAGGTAAGTACAAGCATTGATACAATTCTAAGTTTGAGATATCTTTGGCCATAGAATCTCAGCTTGTAAAGTGAAGAATAGAGTTATCAAAAGTGGTGACTTCCTTTCCTATGTAGCAATAAGATTTTGAGAACACCATAAGAAGTTGGTGAAGTACGAGCCAACCTCATCCATACCACCATGAGTCTGAAGGCTATGAGATTAAAGATGTCAGATCTTGAGGAAGAGATCTATAAATCAATGTCTGAGATGGAGGTTGAAATTGCTAGAGTTGAGTTTTATGATGTCAAGACTTCAAAAGTTCATTCAGGATCATCTTAAAGAATCTCACAACCGTATGTATGATGTCAAGGTGAAGGAGTTGTAGAAAGAGGCATCATTGAGGGATTTATCTGGGTCTTTCTAAGGGAAGCTTGAGAAATGCATCATTTAACCAAGGCTAACATAGAGAGACTTATGTCAACCAGGCTTCAAAAGGTCCTCTTTTAGATTCTAAGGGTGAGGGCATCGAGAGTTAACTGAAGAATGAGTTCTCTAGCGATGATGGGGGGGAGGACATTGACGTTGAGTACCATTCTAATTTTATATTTTTATTTTCTACATCTTCATCTATGTTCTATTACGTGAGTCAGACTGATGTAGTCATTCTTTTTTTTTTTTTGCTCTCTCTTGCATGCTTATTAATGTTATATTGTATGTGTCATACTGATGTAGTCGATGATGTTATTTAGTGACTTTGATTTGTTGGCAATTTGCCCATCGAGCTTTTTTTTTTCTTTTCTCTTATGCATTCACATGATGTTAAGCGTGTCCAAGTTTATTTTTTTTACTTATTATGGTGAATGTAAGATGTTTTCGAAGTTTCTGAACAATAAGGTGGTTGATGTGGGAGAAAGTTCTAATAATTTTTTCCTTCTCGGGTTTAAGGATGAGAGTACCACTTAATGATTTGAACCCATATAAAGGAGGCTAATGAAAGTGCACCAAGGACTTTTAACCCATCTGAGGTTGCTAGTCAGAATGTTGTCTACTTATTAGCCTATGTGGAGGGGTTGAGTGTTGTCCACCAAGGACATTAGCCCATACGAAAGAGGTTAGATCAAATTCATCTGAGATTAATCATGCTCTGACTAAGATGGAACCATTACATTCTATAGAGGTATTATCTTTATACAGAAAAAAGGAGAATCATATTTATTGAAGCAAGAGTTTATTAATCCTACTGAGGAAATAAACCAAGTAACACAATAATGCAAGATGCAAATATAGTATGAAAAATAAGGGAAAACACAGTCATAAGTGAAATAAATATTACATGTCTGAACTATCACTTGTAGTACGTACAAACTTTTTTTACATTTCAGGTTCTGAGTAGGGTCTTTCCCTCTAGATCATTGAGTTTTTTTTTTCTTAGGCTTGATCATGGCAGTAAGGATGTAAGGAACTTCTGAGAGAGGGGACAATTTGTTGTGCTATAGGCCATAACCGTTGCTTCGAGATTACTCAAGACTAGATCTCAGATGGAGAGGTCAAGGTCTAAATGATGATCTTAAATTTTATGATGACTATTGAAAATGGTCTCTTGAAATCTACCCCTTATTGGGTAAGAGTCTAAGGGACGACACATGCATGAGGTCGGAGTTCAGTTGCAGACTTTTTCATTTCTACTTTAAATCCAATGCTTTCTAATTGATCGTAGGCCATTAAATCTACTAGCTTATAATCTTAAGTCTATAAGCTCTACCTCCGAGTTGTGCCCCACATATCCTAGAAAGAACATCACATAAAGCATAGCCAGCTTTGAATAGTGGATGCAATTTGTGGTATTAACTAAAAAATTACTTCATATACATTTCACCCCCAAAATATGATAAAGTTGGCATCCATATGTGAAGAATGAGCTAAGACTGTAGCATCATCGTGCGACATTCCGTCTCTAAGAAAGGAGATAATGGGATACACCCAAAAAGTCTCATTTTTGCTAGTTAATAGACGTTATCACCCAAAGACTTTGAATATTAGGAAAATGCATCTCTTTGATGCACCTTCTTATGAAGAGGTCTTTTATAATCAAGATTGTGAGCCTAGAGAAGGTATCAACTTATGTGTTATGCTTTAGAACTATGTGGATGATATGATACTCTTATATCAAGTGATAAGTATTTTACAAGGTGAAGATATTACACCTGCTGTGAGTTTTATGTACAGAACTACCTTTCTACTTGGAATGCAATGAAGTAGGAGTTAGTGTGGTTGATCAATTTTTATACTTCATAATCTATGATGAGTTTCAATTTGGCAATGAGGACATTATACTCGGTGATATTGTTGGTGGCTAGAATTTTTTGAGTTCATACTCTAGGATGTCCTAATTTAAAAAGATGAGCAATATTCTAGCACTAGTTCCAAAGCATTTGGATGCTCAATAAACAGATAGGGTATATTAAGGTAACATTAGGGGAGAAAAAGGTTGCTTGTCAAAAGCAAGTATAGTGATTAAGACTCTCCCAATTCTTTCAACCATTTTATTAACATATTGAATGTTTCTTACCATTATAGAATGGCCCTTAGAGTAAATTTTGTGCAGGTGTGAATAGTGTGGAGCTGAAAGTATGGACATGGCCAACATGTTGTGACTGTCAGAGCTAATATTGTCTTATCTGCCAAGGGTAACAACTTTTCATGTTAAGGAGAGTCTTGCTAATGCAATAGATGTGTAACTAAATAAAATTTAACTCTCTCATTAGGACAAAACTGATCACTTGAGATGAATTAACTAGGTAGATGAATTATCCAAGTAGATATATATACTATCTTTCCTTAAGTATACTTTGAAAGGAGGATCGATGACGCTAAGAAGTCTTCATTTATTTAAATTTGGCATGTCTTTCATCTGTCCATTGGAGATTGATGTTCTGAGTACCTCTTAGTATCTTTAAGAATGGTAGACTTATTCCCAAAAAAACTTAAGAATTAGGATAAGGTAGTTATGCATCAAGTCATGTGTTGCAATTCTTTAATGTTCCTTAGGATCATCATGTATCTTAGTGCATTGATTTTTTTAGTATTCAACTTGATCTCAGGAAGAGTGACCATGAATCTCTAAAATTTCCTTAACGTGCCACTAAATGTGCATTTGCCCAGGTAGAGGTGCATGCTGTTGCAACAAATAATTTAGAAGCATTTCTCCACATAAGAGAAGTGTTGGGATGCCTCTAGGGTTTTTACCAACATTTTATCAACATACACCTCAATTGTATGACAAAGGTATTTTTAATGAACTTCATGAGGTGTTGGTAGGTTATACAAACATTCTTCAGTCCAAGCGGCATTACTTGACCAAAATATAAGCTTTATCCATTTGGAAGGAAGTGGCCTCCTTTTCGTTCAGATTCATCTTTATTCGTTTGTAGGCCAAGTATGCATCCAATAAGTTGGGCATCTAGTGTCATGACATCAACAAGCTCATTTATATGTGGGAAGGTAAATTTGTTTTTCGGGAATGCCTTATTGAGGTTAGTATGGTCAACACACACATACTAAGCTTTGCTTACCTTTTTGACCATGATTGCATTCACCAACCACGTGAGGTGGTGCACCTTCCATATTAAAATTACTTCTAGAAGTTTATTGGCTTCTTGTTTAATTGCTTGTGGGTAGTTTGAATCAATGTTGTACTTCTTCTGGATGATTGGCTTGAAGGTTAGATCCACCTTTAAGAAGTGCATGATTTTCTCTAGGTCTATGACCAAAAGAAAATATGTTGAGATTTTCATACCTATTTTATACTGATTTTTATGATATTGCACTTTAAAGAAGGGTATTTTTGATATTTTGTTGCAAGTATGATGAATTATGGTCATTGAAGCAAAAAGATGCAAAAATAGTGCAATTTGGAGCAAAAACGAGCAAGAAATGATATTTTGCCCTGTCACCTTTCGATAAGTCTTTGGATGCTTAATCTTTTTTACACTTCTTGCATACTTTTGAATGATATTATACTTTAAAAAACGGAGCTAAAATGGAGCCAAGCGGTGGAACTCCGCAGTCTGCCCGCCGACGGCACCAAAACGGCGCCGCCGGAGCGCGACGGAGAGATTTACTCGAGAAGACTGAAAAATGACATAAAAACTTGCCGACAGCGCCCTCGAGCCCGCTGATGGCACCCAGGACGGTTATGGGCTGAAATTCAATGTATTTGGATGCTTTTTGGAAGGGTGCTTGTGGCAACTCTTCATACTTCGTCCCTACACTTTAAAAGAACGAATTTAGATTAGAAAAAGAGGGATTTATGTGAGAGGAATGTTAGGAAAAGTGTGGAGAAAGTTTAGAGTTTTTAGAATAAGAGTAGAAATGTAGATTTATACCCTTTTGGAGAGATTGGAGAGGAGATTTTGAGAGAATTTGTAAGGAGACGTTCTAGTATTGCATGGATCAGCGGGACACTTTGTGGGAGAGATTTTCTTCTTTCTTTCAAAGGAAAAAAGCTAAGTATTGTGTTCTTCATTATATTATAGTTTTGTATACACTTATCTAGTGGATTTGCTTTGATGAAATGAAGTTTTCCACTGTGTTTTCTTCGTGCTTTGTGATGTGTTTTTCTTACTATCTCTTCTTGTTTGGAAATAATGGTATGAGAAGATTATACCATTGTTTTTATTTTACTTTATTTTGTAATGAGTAGAATTCATGTTTACGATTTTGTGATGCATGTTAGAAGTGGATTTAATTATCAATGTGATGATTTTTACTTGCACTTTATTTACATTACAATAAAGGCCTGTTGTAGTGTTAAAGTTTATTGTAATTGCATTAAGACCCGAGAGGGTTGTGTAATTCTCAACAAAGTAGAACCACATTCAGATTCCATGGATGGTTAAGTTCATGGGAGTTGAATGCAAATAAATAGGGAAATATACTTTGATGGGCGTAGAATTGGAGATTTTAGGGTGACAAACTAAAACCCCAATTTGGTCCTATTGTTTGAGTACTGAAGCAGATATGTTAGCCCTCAAGTGAGGGTAACGTGGGAGCTCCGAAGTGAGAGCTGGTATCCTCCCAGCCTAGCCACGGATTCAGCAAACAAAACTA
>NW_018251642.1:86752-87319 GCF_001263595.1 Phalaenopsis equestris
ATAAATTGCTAATTCACTTAGCAATAGACCCCAAGGAACACTTCCTAGCAACATTGAGATCAACCCTAAAGAGAACACTAATGAACAAGTAGAAGCTGTCCAATTAAAAAGTGGAAGAGAGATATGGGATGTGGTTAGAAAGAGAAAAATGTTCTGAGAGAAACAAACGAAACTAAAAGACCTGAAGAACATGTTTCTAAGGATCTGGAAAAATTAATATCTCCAACTAAAATCAGTTTGGAAAGACCACCACATCCATTTCCTCAAAGAATTAGACAGCATGAGTTGGATAAAAAATTTTTAAAGTTCATGGACATACTTAAGAAGTTAACGATAAATATTCTTTTCATTGAAGCTTTGAAACAGATGTCAATTTATGCAAAATTTATGAAGGAGATATTAAACAAGAAAAGGAAATGTGGGGATTACGAGACAGTTACACTAAGTGAGGAGTGCAGCGCTATACTTCAGAAAAATTTTCCTCGGAAACTTAAAGATCATGGTAGCTTTACAATTCCTTATGTAATTGGAAAAAGAATATGTGGAAAAGCTTTATGTGATTTAGGA
>NW_018251642.1:87329-89095 GCF_001263595.1 Phalaenopsis equestris
ATATTTAAAATGTTAGGTTTAGCTGATATTTCTCCCACTACTATAACTCTTCAGTTAACTAATCGATCTATCATTTATCCAAAAGGGATTATAGAAGATGTGCTTGTTAAAGTGGATAAATTTATCTTTCCTATGGATTTTATTGTATTAGATATGGAAGAAGATAAAGAATATCCCATTACTTTTTGGGAGACCTTTTCTTATTATTGGACAAGCTATGATAGATGTGCAAAAAGGAAAGTTAACTATGAATATTAATGACCATGAAACCTCTTTTGATGTTTTAAAGGCTATGAAATATCCAGCTAAGAGAAAAGATGAAGATTGTTTTCGGATGGATGAAATTGATTATCTAAGTAAAAACTATTTCCAGAAAAGTTTTGAGAGTAAGTTAACAGATGAGATCGAAATGGGCTTTCATGATGAGTCTAAAATGTTGTTTAAAGAGTTTAAAGAAGACTGTATGTATGTTCAAGAGATGTGTGAAATGATGGACGTCACCAAAAATAGTAAACTTTTAATTCCATCTGTTGAAAATCTCATTACCTTAAAATAAATTTACCTCATACAATTTTAAAGCCTACCTATTTGGTGAATTCATATACACCACAAGTTTTTATATCTTCATATTCGACTCAATCACAAGATGAACCTGAATTGAATTATGAAATCAGTAAAAGATCTCCATTGAAAGAGTTATTCAAGGTCACTGAATGGCATATTTTGTGGTATACGAACAAAATGAATGAGATTCTGATGCTGGGGCAGATTAATTGATCCAAAATTTGGGAAATCATGAAGTATCATATAAAGATCCATTTCTTATAAATTTTAAGGATGATATTAATATGCAAATTGAGAAAATTACTAGAAAAATATTGGATCTAGAAATAAATATGAGGAACAAGGATATGAATAAATATGAAAAGGAAGAGTTGAAAGAAAAATTTAAATTTGAGGACTTTGTAGGAATCCCTGGATCTGGAAAGAAATGGGCTATTGATCAAGGATTACTTAATTGGAATTTTGATCCAGGTGGAATCATTTGTCAGGCTAGCGACTTTAAATCAAGCGCTTTATGGGAGGCAACCCATAGTTATCTGTGTGGTTTGATTTAGTATGCTTAAGAGTCATGATTGTTAGTGTTGTATTGTGTTTGCTTTAGTGTGGATTGATCTATTTGCTTGATGTTTGGTAGATGTTTGGATTGTTAGTGTTTTGATTTTCTTTTTGTGTGTCATGAGGGAGATGATTCACTAAATTTTTATTATGGTTAGACTTGTATGTTATCGTGTAGTAGTTGGATTGACGAGTCCACTACAACTCGGGTCTCACCCGAACTTAAGTTTTATAAGAGACATTATGAATTTTAACAGTGATAGTTCCATCTCATATTTCTTACTTCTTTTCTTGGACTTTGTTTTCATTTGATAGGAGTCGCGAACCTATTTGATGAGTAACTTATGGATGATTTTACACTGTACTTATAACTGCTATAGGTGCTTAATTATTGGGATATGGTGATGTCTGGTGTTGGTGCTCAAGAGCCAATATATCAGGGATAATCTTATCTTTGGGATTAGAATTTATAAAATCATTTATAAGCACCCAATATATTTGTGTAGGGATTCCGTTAGAAATTGGAAGTAAGTTAGTGAGATGCGATGAGATGGAGGAAGAATTGACCTCATTTATCTTGTTTGTGTGTTTGTGTTTGTGTTACAATTTATAAGAATTGAAGAACATTTTTATATTTCAATGTTGAT
>NW_018251642.1:91853-95781 GCF_001263595.1 Phalaenopsis equestris
GAGATTTTAGGGTGACAAACTAAAACCCCAATTTGGTCCTATTGTTTGAGTACTGAAGCAGATATGTTAGCCCTCAAGTGAGGGTAACGTGGGAGCTCCGAAGTGAGAGCTGGTATCCTCCCAGCCTAGCCACGGATTCAGTAAACAAACATAGAATTAGTCAATGTTCTTTATGCATGGACCAAAGGGTAAAGAATATGATTGCTCCTATTTGGCACATACAATATTTAATGCATCTCATTCCTTTACATTATCCAATTCATTACATAAGAATAGTAGTTTTAATATCTAAAAATTCTCCAAACCAATTCATCCAAAAAAGGTTATCTTTGGAATTAATATTTGCATTTAGTTATAGTTACTATCTTTATATTTAACGCTTGCATTTAGGAGTAGTTGTTAGATAAAACATCATTTTAATCGACATTCCAAACTAAGGACTAATTATAGTAGATTATAATTTGACTAAGGACCTCTTACCTCGCTTCCCTGTGGGATCGATAAACGGGACTCCACTAGAGCCCTATATTACTTGAGCGATACGTATACTTGTGTTTGAAATTGTGACTTTACAAAATCATTATAAATATATAAATCTGGTTTCATAAATTTAAGCATATATAAAGTCGCTGTTAGTCTACTACAGGATTATCAGTTGGGGTTCAGTCAAATATGTCATGGATTCTTTAGATAAAATCTATGTATTTTGACCTTTGATCATCGGAGTGTAGTGAGTGGCACCATTCATGATAGATGATCAACCAAAAGCCTAATGTGGATAAATTCTTATACAAGAGAAGCTTGTTGGCATATGTCGTTTTTTAGATGAAATTATTCAATGCCAAGCGTCATTGATGAGCACAACATTTCTTACCTATAGTAACACAATTATGTTATATGCATAACACTAATCCCTGTTGATATTGAGAACTTCAACTTAAGTTGTCGGAGAAAAGTGACAATGTCAAAGATGGACTGGAGGGGCCACTTGAAAATGGCATTGTATATCAATTTCAACTCGTTGATGATGAATTGGAGGGACTGAATCACATGTTAAGGAAATTCTCCCATTGCACAGAAAGATTGATTATTTATTTGACTCTTATCGGTCGATCATCAAACCCATATAGGGGCTCAGATGGGTGTTGATGTTTCTCCTAGTTAGTCCTATACTAAGGAAAATTGAGCAGAATAAGATGTTGAATAAGTTTTCATTATCAATCGAGATCCTTTTCCAATTTTAGTAAGGTTTACCAATCTCTATAATAATGATAAGAGCGTCTTAATTAAGGTCTCAAACTTCCTTCATGTTGTAGCCATTGAGTGGGCTCGAAGCATGGTTTCTTTTGTACTAGTTTGTTGAGTATGGTGATGAGGATTGGATCAGATAATAATGGACTTCTACTGATTGTTTGGAATTTTCCAACAATTTGGTAACTATCATACTGCTGCTTTTTTGTTTGTTTCCCCCTTAGTTAGAATGTTATCCATAGCGATAATTTTTTTTACTACAAATTGACTTTGATATCCTTATCAAAATCGGTCTTTTGATCTCTTTCTTGAGCTATTTAAATGCTTCGATGGTGTTACCATAGCTCTGATGAAAGTTGCAATATTACTTTTGATTTTTCGAGTGGCATTTCAAATGGTGAGGCCACTTAATAATCTCTTCATCCGTAATGACCATCAGAATTTTGACACATGATGTGCTAAGCGACATATACTTCTATGATCAAGGCTCTCATCGTTGGTTTGCGAGTCGAGGAAAAGATTACAATTCCCTTATTGTGCAGTCTCCATTTACTGTATGATTCTGAGGCAACTTATGTGTGCTTAGTGTGTAATTACTTCAATTTCAATCTTAGTCAATGGCGTCAAATACTTGACTCCCAATGCCCGTATGTGCTTGCACCCATAATTCTCAACTGAGTGTTATTTAACAAATAATTCTTATTTTTCTCCAAAATTCAATTTTACACACTTGGGATATTATGAAAATGCACATATCTTTTTAAGTAATATAGGACTTCATCTTAGTCTCCAAGTATCAATCTCATGAGGAAGGAAAAACTCTTTTTATTGACTTAGTAAAACTCTACTTAAACTGCAGGTAACGTATTATGAATTAATATTGAAATAGTAACAAGAAGTCACTAATATCTACAAATTACATTTCTAAACATAAAGGAAATGCTAAATCTTTCTAAACTAAATTTAAGTAGAAGATTTCAAATTATATGAAAAATCCTTCTCATTGCAATGAAATTATAACATTATAAGAATCTAATGTGTATTAATTTAAATGTAGTTTTGTGACAAATAAGAGCATACCTATTATTTACCCTCTTCTGAGTGCATAAAGAACATTGGCTAACTTAGAATTAAGTTCCTAAATCCTTGGTTATGTTGGGTAGGTTCTAGTCTGTTACCTTAGAGTACCCACGTGAGCCCTCAGATGGAGCTAACCTAGTCATAACTCTAGATCAAATTGAAAGGATCTAGCTTGTCACCATAGAATCACCAATTTACATCAAATATTATCTCCCTATCTATTTGCACTCACCCTAAGAATACTTTTTCTTCATCCTAAAGGTTAGTGTGGTAGTCACTAATTGAGGAAAAATATAGCCCTCTCGGGTCATTACATTTTCACAATATGTTTTAACTTATGAACGGGTCAAATTGCATTAGTAAATGAAGCATGAAGTAATATACCATCACAATATTGAAATAAAGCCAATTCTAAACAATTCTAATTCTAAACATGATTATTTATCATCACAAGGAGAAATATAAAGAAAACTACTCAGATTTCATGTGAAAAATAGAACAACACATAGATTGATATTTCAAAGCAGGTTTACACAATAAAGTTTAACAAATCTCAAACAAAAATATAAAGCACTTATCTGAAACTCCTCCCTAAGCGAATCTTCTGAAGTTAGTTTGAAGAATTCTCTGGCTCTCCTTCCAATCACACACATTACTCAACAACACCTCTTCACTCACACAAACACACACTAATCTTCTCCAACCACTAAACAACACCAAGCAATAACAACCCCTTTACTTGAAAAGATACCCTCTTATACTAACCTTTGAAATCCCCAAAATTTACTTCATAAGTCCCTTCAAAATTCATTCAAATACAATGTATCTTTTAAAAAAATTGATTCTGGCGCCTAAGCGCCATTTTGGGATTTTAGGCGCTAGTTTTCTAGAAGCCTGTTGACCTCACTTTTGGTTGAGGTCTAGAAAACTTCTTTAGTAGCCTAGGTCTAGCCATAGGACTTTCCTATTGACTAGTCTTAGAAAATTAGAAGAGATACCCCACCATTAGAAATTCAAAACTCTTCTTTTTACTCAACTTGAAATTCCACATATTGATCTTAACCTCTAGCATTTAGTAGGTAAGATCATTATAAGAGAATTCAAGAAAAGTCCCTATAGGATTACTTGGCTTTAGGGTCGACCCTAGGTGTTGACTTGGAACTAGGATACACCATATCTTCACAATACATTAATCCATGGTTCATTTAGAATGGATATCTATCCAATTCTATGTGAAATGCTTAACTTGGTATTTTGCCCCTAGGCACCTCCAAATTAACTAACTTTTCTTGGGACTCAAATTTGGTCAAAATTCCCAATTTTTTGCCAAAATACCTAAAATTGATCAAAACTTATTCCAAACACTTTGAATACATCCAAATCCGCCAAAATTGACAAAAATGACCAAATTACCAAAATGCCCCTCCATGACTTAAAAATCTAAAAATTCCAAAAAATTCCAAAAAATTCCTAAAAAATCCCAATAAATCCAAAATATTCCCAATTTCATTTTGTCCAACTATACCTTGGTCCAATTTGGTCAATTTGACCATCTTTGACAAAAATCCCCAAATTAGCCCTAATATTGGCTAACACC
>NW_018251642.1:98720-99015 GCF_001263595.1 Phalaenopsis equestris
CTTAAAATGATTTTTAAGGTTTAAAAATAGAATTTTCACCAAAATAATTCTAGAAAAACAAATAAAAATCAGAAAAATATAAAATAAATTTCTCTGGATTCTCTGACCTTGGAGAGATTTTTCAAAAATGCAAAATATATTTTTCAATGAATAAAATATTTTATTTTTATTAAAGTCCCCAGAACTTTAATTAATTTTAATAAATCACAGAAAATTCATAAAATTATGAAATTTTGGCCAAAAGACTTTTTGGTCTAGGGCTAGCTCACATAAAAATTTCAAATGATTAGAAGTT
>NW_018251642.1:101284-118506 GCF_001263595.1 Phalaenopsis equestris
CTTATATTAAATAGGGGAATTTGTCGGCCAATACATTGATTTCGCAGACCAAACAGATGTCATAACATTCTTTAGTTTATTTGATCGAGCCTCACCCTCAATTCTTGTGTTCATCCTTCGGGATAGATACAAGATTTGAGGTAAAGCGCTCTTTCATTTAAACTATGAAAATTATGGGGTCAGTTTGACTTCATCTTTTTCAAAACTAAAAATTTAAAAAAAAAAAAAACGTCATTCCGAAGCGGGCAACGGGATTTCAATTCCGATGGCCGACAGTTACGGGCAAACCCCACACCAAAAATAGTGCCGACAAAGCCCACCTAGGTGTTAGATCCTTGTGTCATATCTTCGGGCTCTCTGTTTCCATGTACAGGGTCTGGCTTATAGGCGCCAGTTTACTTTGTGCTCCTTTGCTCCATTTGACCTCGTTTTGCTCCGTTTTTGTTCCTTTTTTCTCAAAAACTCCATCTCTTGTATCTGCAACCAAAATCATGCATAATACCTTCCATTAAAGTGCAATATCATTAAAGCATGAGAATAAAATTTATATAAAAAGTAGCACATTTTTAGGCATGTCAAAATCCCTCAAACTCCATTGTTACTTGTCCTCAAGTAACTCTTCTATTTTGTTAACCATATGCTTTAACTTATGTTAGTGGGTTTCTTCAAAGATTCCTATAGTTTTGCCCCATAAATGAAATAGTGTAACTTTAGAAACATTTTCAATACCCAGGTTAGAACTAGGGTATAAGAATATCTTGTAATCAAGTTAGGAATTCTGATTTTCTATTCATTTCAAAAATAATTGTACTCATCGGGCTTAAAAATCCTAGAAGAATTAAAAGATAGAATTATATGAGAACTTTATTTGTAAGGATTTGAAGAATACATTTATAATTGATAATAAACTCAGAATTGTAATTAAGTTTTTCCCTTTAATATGGTTCAAGTGAAGCCAATTTTTAATTAGACATATCCTCAAGTTTCTCCTCACATATTTTCTTTTTTACTTTTCCTTTTCTTTTGTTTTTCTTTTATTTTTCTTTTGTCTTAGGATATTTTTAATTCTTACTCTTTTATGTGAGGATTACTATATCTGAATAGCATTTAATGATTTTGAACAACATTATTCTCCTCCTAAAGTTAAAAACATATCACATTTCTTTACTTTATAAAGTGTATTAGTTTTAAAAATAATTTTTCATAGAGTCTCAACTCTTTTTAAAGTATAAATCTAAGATTCGTAGTGTTTCAAAAATACATTTTTATTATACTATAAATAGTGAAAGCATATCCATATTCTTAGTGAAAGCACATTTCCTTTAATAGGCCAGTGTCAAAGGCACCAAAAGCTCCAAAAACGAAATAAGATGGAGTAAGTTAGTTTGCGACTATTTTTTAGCAGTTTTTGAAGGCTCCAAACATTTCAAACGTCTCATAGGGTGGTTCAATGCATCTAGACACTATGGAAGACTCTTTAATGAAAAGATATGTCTCTTGGATGAAAGGATTTATCTCTTAGTGCAAAATGTGTGATTTTGGGGGGGGGGGGGGGTTTGGGGGTAAATTTTTGGAGGGAATTTTGAATTCCTTTTGAGCCGTAATTAAAAAGGAGATGAGTCTAAAGAAGGAGGGAGCGTGAGATAGGGAGAAAGGTTTTCACAAGAGAGAGAAGGGAGGATTTTCTTCTAAGGTTGTAAGAGGAGAGGGAAGGTGAGAGATTTCTTCTTCATTACACTTCCAAGAGAGAATTGAGTGTGATTGTAAAAAGTGAAATTGCTTAAAGGGGACCTCTAAGGATTTGCTTGGGAAGAACTGTGAGATAAGTTTTGTTCTTTTCTTTCATTGTTTTGTAAACTTATTTTTATATATGAAATTCGTGTTTTGGCATATCCTTCTCATAAATTATGAGTTGTCTTCTTTATCTTTCTCCCTACAATGAGATAGGGTTTTGTAAAGAATTAGCTTTGTTTTGTAAGGTTTCAAATATCAATAAATTTTGATGAATCAAACTCTGGTCTTCATTTACTTTTTGATCTGGCCAATTGGAAGGTTAAGAGTCTAAATAGGCTATGCTTTCTATAACAAGGTAAGAGTCGCATTCAACTTCATGGGTGAGAATGTAATCCATATGGTTGCGTGCAAATAAATAAGGAAATTTACTTTTATGGGCGCAGAATTAGAGATTTTAAGGTAACAGATTAAAATCCTTAATTTAGTTCAACTGCTTGGAAACTAAAATGAGATTGTTAGCCCTCAAGCAAGGGAGAAGTGGGAGTCAGTATCCTCTCAACCTAACCATGGATTTAGGGACCAAACTCTGGATTAGTCAATGTTCTTTTTGCACTCTCAGATGCAAAAGAATAGGATTGGTCCTATTTGGCACAATATAATTTTATATGTATTTTAAATGATTTTATTTTTTTTATATTTCATAAACTCATTATAAAGAGGAATGATGCTTTCTTACATTTGAACTCTTCGTTTAAAAAATTTATTTAGTCTTTATAAGTTTACCTTTGAAGTTTAGTAATCACTTTATTTAACTTAGTTCTTCAAATGCATTTCCATTAGCGCATATTAAATTTAATTTAGATTTTTCTTGCCTACTTAAGTTTTATAGTTTGAGTATTGTGTTTGACGTTATAACCATAAGAATTTCCAACTCCCTATGGGATCGATACTTAGGATTCCATTATTAGAGCCCTTGAGCCCTTTATTACTTGAGCAATGTGTATGCTAGCGTTACTATCACAGGTTTGGTAGCTTAGAGATGTTTTAAGATAAAATTATTTATACTTAATTTATTTTTATTGGGATTGAACAGCATATTTACTATTAGTGCTAATCGAACGCCTTCGCATCAATTGGCTTGTTGTAGAGTATATCCTTCTTCTTCTTCTGCACAGAAAAGGGAGAACCTTTAAAAGCAGCTGCCAATTGTTAGAAGGAGCATTGGTGGAGCATCATTAGGACATTGTAAAGGAGAGGAAGATAAGTTCTCTGTGTCTTTATTATTGTAATTTTGTTGTAAATATTTAGATAGTGGATTCTCTTATTTTAATGAATTGGTCTGAAAAAAATAATGTAAGACTTACAATCAAGATTTATGCTCTCACAAATCATCATTGCAAGAAATAAATAATTGTAAAACATACAATCAATACTTCTTCTCTCCACAAGAGTAGAAGATCTCTCTCTTTGACACAAACTCTCAAGAATAGCAAGAGCAAAAGAGAAGAAGAGAGTTAAAAATAACACCTTAAGGTTTCAACTTTAAGTGTGGAAGAAAATTCTAAGGAAGAACTCTTTCTCACCAAAATCTCATCTTATTACAGCCACCAACCACCCAAGATGTTCTATACTCGTCCCCATGAGCATACATAAAAGGAAACCTTGCAAAAGGAAGAAAATTTCTTCCAAAATTGATTTAGTGAATCAGGCGTGGTGCATCGCAATGACAGCGTGGGTGAGCCATAAAAGTAATGTGTGAGCGCAAAAGCACAGCGAAACAATTGTAAGTGCTTTAAATAGGCTTGGGTGCACTAGCTTTTGGGCTTGGGTGTGTTGTCTCGATGGGGCTCACTGTGATGGTGACAAGGTGCTCTTGGTCAAAAACTACTTTTATTCACTTTAATTCATCCTTTTTTGTTCTAAAATAGCATCCAACCTGTTACCAACACAAATTAGACAAAAATATATTTCTTACACAAAATATCATTATAAAATGTGTAGAAACAAAGATAATTAGAATAAGAATTCATCACATAATTTCATCACATCTATTTGCGGCAGTAGAGTGATTATTTAGTGTCTTATCGTTGCATGAAAGTGCAACACATACTCAGATAATATAATTAATATATGGAGACACCATAAGTTTTTCATCGAAAACACAAAAAGGGGAAAAAACCATGAGGCCTAGACTAGTTGAAATGATCAACTATGAGTTAGAGATTACATATGCAAGCTCTTGTCCCACAAGCAAGAAAGGGTTGCATAGTTCCTCGAAGTATTATTTTCATAGGCTGAAGGAATCATTATGTTGTGATTGGGAGCATTTATAATTTAGAGTTGTTAACGGGGGCTCGATATAACATTTTTAAGTTGCATTAGTGCGCCATGCTCAATATGATACGCTACTCTGTGTTATGCTTCATAACTTCGTGGCGTACGTGGTTACTCCGCATGGTGCTTTGTTACTCCATGACATACATTTTGACTCATATGATGCTTCACTACAATGAGCAATGGTGGTTGATATTAGTTGGTGAGCGATGATCGACAATGTTAGGAAATTGCATAAGCGAGAAGTGTTTGTTGGATCTTTGATGCATAAACAACGTTGGAATTTAGCTTCTCGTGATCCTCCTCCAAACCCAAATTCTTCCTCTAGTTTAAGGTCTAGGTCGCTTTTCATGAAGGGGTAAAAGCTATATATATATATATATATATTGATTCTCGAAGAGACATCCCTAGAAATAAAGGAGTCCAAACCACTCCATCAGATGACCTAGAGAGATTCCCTTCATCAAATGACATCTTTTAGACATTTGATTATGTTAGAGATGTTAAAATTGAGTGATCTAGCGATTGTTATTTTCATTTGACCTTCTATTTAGGCATGAAGTTTTAAAAAATGTTTAAATGGCTTCATTCTAGCCACCGTAGACATTTAAAAAAAAAATTGCATACACCACCTACAAAAAAAATAGCTCTAATTCAATAACCATTTACAATCAAAACACCAAATATGACAAGCAGACAATAACCAACGCAACCTATAATACTTTACTCATTCAACATTTTTCATATCAAGCAAAATTTCATTATTTATCCGTAAATTATATTCAATTCACATAATTCAAAAATGTATCTCATTGACAACCCATAGAATTTCAAATTGTAATCATAAGAAAATTAGAAATGATGTAAGAAATTTTAAAAAATTTTAAGTAGGTCTGATAAGTCATAAACCATTTACAGAAAATGAAACTAAAAATGTATTGTGACACAACTAATCGGGTGGGTAACATAATCTCAGCATAGAAAGACATTTGAAGCTCGCATCTTGCTCTTTCCACTATGGCTCAACCCGAAAATCATTGAAGAAGGTATCCCTCAACTTTCTTCCTCGTCTTGTCACCCGCATTCCAATGCTTAAACTTCTCCAAATCCTGTAAATCCATAGAGATTTCTCTCCTCATCTTTCTTCCTTATCCTGCCACCATGCTATCATTCCTGCTAAATTAGTAAAAAAGATTAAAAAAAATGGATGATGAATAGCTGAAAAATTAGCATATGTATTGAATAAAACAAATCAATAAAAATTTCAAGAGGCAACTCACTCATTCACGGTTATACTCATAATCCCAGATGACTATGCTACATCTCTTTGTATATCAATCAAGTGTTGACATTGAAATTATCCAAAGTAAAAAAAAATGTATATCACTTAGATCTCCTACAAAAAAAATAGAAAATCTGAAATTAATTAATTAGGGGGCGAAATTTAATTCTCTCCTTTATGCGGCAGCTTCCCAAGTCTAAATTTCTATACATGAACATAAATATATGATCAATATAACTATATTTAACTTATAACGTAAAAAAATTTTGCACGACTCTCATCATATAAATAACCAGCAAGTGGCATTTTAAGGTGATAAAAAGTATGACCTTTGACACACATAACTCTCATGATGGTCTTTCGCGTAGCCACTATACAAAATCAAACAAATACAAACCAACTCTGATCACAATTTCTTAATCATAAGAAAGTAAAGAGACGAAGAGGCTAGAGCTTGAAGAAGAGAAGAAAGAAGCAATACTATCAAGGCCACCGAGCTGTGCGAGGGCATCAACAAAGCAGTCATGGAGCTCAACTGTCCACCGAACGCGAGGTTTGGAGTCGGTGGTGAATACAAGACCGGAGTTGGCTTGGACACAGTAACAAAGAACTGGCATATATGAAGAAAATGGCAGCTATGCGGATGACATCAGAGAAAAGCACCTCTAAGATCATCATCGGATCTTCAATCATATATTTTTTATGTATTATTTGAACTCCCAAGGAGTTCAAGTTATACATTACAATAACTTGCATGTTATTACCTATAATGCATAAAAACACATTACATGCAGAAAACAACCCTCATTCATATTTCAACAGTTATAGAACAAGGTTAACTGACACTGTAAAACTTACAAGGTATTTTTTCTCCTTTCAGAACTGCCTAGACAGGGAAAACAAAATCAAAACACTATTAGTCGGTGTTCTAAGCATCTGGTGAGCTAATCATGTAATATCGTCCATTACATTAGTTCCAAATTTATAAATGATTCAGATAAACCTCATGTGACTAGATAATGAAATGCTCTGATAGAATACAGATTCCAAGCAATTAAAATGAAGTGCAAAATATTATTGTATGAAAAAGGGGAATCAATAACACAATAAACTCATGTTACGGCTCCACTCCTCTGCATAAAACAATACTAGCACTCATCTTCAATTTCTTGAGACTGACTACATTACAAGAAAAGATTCAAGTCATTATTTGATATAATGCAATAACGTAAAGATCCAAATTTTGAGAGAACTCGATGCTGCAAATATTCGAGATCTGATTCCCATTCAATTACAGCAACATAATCTCAGCATGATCTTAGAGATCTGATTACAGTAGTAAATATTTTAATTTAAACAACCATACAAATTAGAAATGCTAGCTGGATGAATTAAATGATTTGCCAACGCATTACTTAGGCTCCAGCCCTGGAGGAAACCAATCGAGGTGATCGTAATTAAATTTGTTGTTGAGGCCAACTCATTTTAAATGCCAACATTGGATCACTCTCTACTTCAATCATTTCATTCATTACAAGTGTCACTGATGCTCATCAAGCATGGCGAAATCTCATACATGTATCAAACCCTCTCATGATTGTTTGCTGCAAGTGTGAAATATTCCCAAAGTCTTTCAAAGTGTTACTGAATTCCTTCAAGTGGTGAAAGGTTTGGCTAAACTCAAATTCAAATCGATTTTCGAGTGATTAATCATTCTCGAGATAAATTTACAGCCCTATCCATGCATATATAAGTAAATTGAAGTTTTTATGTAGATATGTAAAGGCATAGTCAATGGTTGGTATGTAATTTATATAAATCAGCATTTACATACATACCCATGTAAAAGATGGAGCTAACAAAGAACTGTATGATAAATGTGATCGACTTAATCCCCAAAAAAAGAATATTAAAAAGAATGTTAATAGTCTGTGGCTCACATACCGTGAACATCTAATGCATCAAGCATTCGTATGGAAAATAACATGAGAGTTTCCAGCATATAAGCACTAGTTAGTTAGCATAATGTTGTTGGTAAAAGAGGGATCACACAAACAACAATATTGTCACCCCTTAAGTCTTGATCACAGCATCATGAACCTAAATTGATATAAAACTATGTACGTAACAAGGGTGGGGCACATGCAAAGCAAGCTGTTTCATTAGGAATAAGCAGTTGAAAATGACCTGAAACAGCATCTTCAGATACGCCTGGCATAAAATTCGTTTGCACAATAAAAAAGACATATTTACGTTAATGCCTTCTCCATGAAAAAAGTAAGCATTCTATGATCAATTAGGATCAATAGGAGTATTGGAGTGAATCAAGCCCTAAAACAAGAGCAGCATATTATGTAAACTAAATGGTAAGGAAATCAGCAAAGCTTGGGGATTGAATTCCTATTTTCAAACAAAATATTCATTCACTATTTAACAACAACAACAAAGCCTTAATCCCACTACGTGGGGTCGGCTGCATGAATCCTTTTTCTTTATTGCGTCCATTTTAGTGTCATATTTTCATTTAGTTCTAATAAATTAAGATCATTTTTTATACAATAAGCCCAAGTCTTCCTAGGTCTACCTCTGCCTTCTTTCATAAGTAGAATCTAAAACATCTACTCTCCTAATTGGATCATCAGATGATCGACGTTTAAAGTGACCAAACCATCTATGACGACTTTCTCTAATTTTGTCTATCCACCTAATCATTCTCATCAACACTTAACTTAATATTATGCTTTTCTTTTAAAGGCCAATGTTCAATACCATAGAGCATTGCAGGTCTCACCACTATCATATAAAATTTTCCTTTCAATCTAAACGGTACTTTTCTATCACACAAAAGGCCCGAAGCATTCCTCCACTTCAACCAACCAACTTGAATTCTACAATTAACATCCCCATCAAAATCACCATCGCTTTGAACAACAGACCCAAGATATCTAAATCGTTCACACCTTTTAATAATTTGACCACCCAACTAGAGCTAATACTACTAAAATTGCATTCCATGTATTCAGTTTTAGTTCTACTCAAATGAAGGCCTTTAGACTCCAATGTAGACCTCCATACTTCATGTTTTTCCTTGGTATTTTCTCTCGTCTTATCCACGAGAAGGATATCATTAGCAAAAAGCATACACCAAGGTACATCCTCCTGTAAATGTCCAGTAAGACCATCCATAACTAAAGCAAAAAGATATGGGCTTAAAGTTGATCCCTGATGTAATCCAACAGAAATAGGAAAATATTTGGTCAATCCTCCTTCAGTTCGAACACAAGTAACAACTCTAGTATACATATCTTTAATGACTTGAATATAAGACGTATCAAAACCTTTCTTCTCAAGAACTTTCCAAAGGATATCTCTTGGAACCTTATCATAAGCTTTTTCTAAATCAATAAAAATCAAATGTAGATTCTCCTTATTATCTCTAAATTTCTCCGTCAAACCTCTCAATAAATGTATAGCTTCCATACTAGACCTGCCCAGCATAAATCCAAATTGATTATGAGAAATCTTTGGAATACGTCTTAACCTATGTTCAATTACCCTCTCACTATTTAAGATTTATAATGCAGAAAAATAAACATGTGACAATTCAGTTCACAAAAAACATGTGACCATCATTTCTCATATTATGACCCAAATGGATTGCTTTTTTTTTTCATTAAATGGTTCAAGATCTAGTACATATATAAGGTGGGTACAAGGCCAATTATAAAGTTTAAATTTATGCAGATCTAAATAAATCTATCATAATTGTGTTAGCATTTAGGTTGGCATCAAAGATCCTTATGTTATAGACCGAAGTGTACACTGTTTAAGCCAAGGTCGTTGATACAAATAGTAGTATTTGATATTAGTACAAAAAATCCTACATCATAAGAACAAAAATTAGTTCATATGCATCATCTTGAGCTCATGCACCCACATAGCATGCTATATACTCAAAGTTGATTTAACAATTTTTTTTTATTTTGAAAGATTAAGGAAATAAAGGAAATTAGTGTTGAGTTGAACATGTTCGATTAATGTCCTCACCACACCCTATACATAAAAAAGAGGATTTTAACATTCCTTTTTTGAGTAATAAAGGAGAAATATAATAACTTCATGTTTCAATTTATTAGACACAATATAAGTAGTTGTAATAGAAAAAAAAATAAAGAGGGAAGAATCAGGTGATGATGGGTGGTTCTAAAAATTTATGTAAGCATAATAAAAAGAATATACTAGAAAGGGCCACCATGTTATAGAAGAAAGATTTTATATTCTTCATTTTTATATTCTTATTTCTACTCACTCAAATTGTTAAAGCTATTCTGTTGTAAATAATGAAAATTGTATAGTTTGTTTCAAGGTTCGACATAATAAAATACTTATGAACTTAAATTACAGAATCTGCAACAAATGCTTGTTTGTAAATTATAAAAATGACTAATATATCTAATAAAAATACAACTAAATATTTCCATCACAGTAACATTTTTAGACTAGTTATAGTAACACATAATTCATAAATGCTAAACATTCTTCATATCTCCTTTAATGTAACATTCTTCTTAAAGTTTTTGATTGTTTCCCTTTACATAAATAATATGTTAACCAAAATATTATAATTAGTAATAATATTATGAAAGATTTTAACTACAAATTTAAAGCACATTTCAAGAACTAAACAAGGAAAAGTGTGTAACAAAATGCTTCATAAATTCTCCAAAATCAGATCTTAAAGACTGCACATCCTCTTCAAGTCTGGCTACTCGAGCAAAACTACTTTTTCCACTACTCTCACCTACAGTGGTTGTGCTAGGTGTGAAAAATTCGGTATGAGTAGCTCCAAACCCCTGAGTTTGAACTTTACCTCGGTGTCAAGGTCCCATTACTTGCATGAATACTCTCTCATTCACCTCTATTTTGTTATTCTCTAGTGTTATATTTTCTTCTGCGCTGAGCTCACAAGCTTGTAAGTAAAGTGCATGTTTGTAATTAAATATATTTTAAATAAGTAAATTTGTCAATATACATAATCAAATTTAATTATACCCATCAAAGTCTTGCACCTTCAGAAGACCAAACCCATTTTTATGTTTTTTGCTTACCCTCCATAATTGTAATCTATCTTGTGTGGCCTACACAAAAAAAAAACAAATTAAAAAGAAATATATTGAGTTAATAAATTAATATTCTATCTCATACCATTCTTTTGGCCTTTTTATGGAGCTCGCTCAACCCATTATTTTGGAACATGTTTTTTTTTTTTTGCATTTTCACTATTTTTATTAGCCCTCTTTTGTGTAAATAAAAAAATTTAGTAAAAAGTTTCAAGCCAAGATTAAGAAAATATATATCAAATAACATAGAGTGCATTTCATTGATCATAACTTGAGTATATTGAGCATATTGACTTAATTAGATTTCTACAAAATTTTAATTAGTGTTAAATTTATCATCTGGTTGTGACCATTCGTCTGCTCCAACTGGAACTGTCTTCATAATCTCTTCGATAAGTCTGTTGTCCCAATACCGCACCTTCAAATTGGTCTTATGAGTCATCTATTTTACAACTAGTGATTGGAGAATCAAATATTGAATATGCCTAGGGAATTAAAATTTAGACTACATGCAAGGATATGAATTTAATATCTAGATTCAATAAATAATTAATTAAAAATTTAACAATTAATTGAACTCTTTCCTTATTAAACAAAACATTTGTACGCTACCTCGACTTCCACCAACATTCTTTTTTTTTAATGGCTCCAAGTCTTTATTTTGCCAATCTGAAAAAAGATATTGGTGCCATTGCTGGGTCTCTAGCGAGAAAACCCAAATAAGATTGTAAAAGTGTGGATTCTAGAAAATTACAAGACACGCCATTCTTATTGGCCTAAATGTGTACCCACGTCCCAGGTGGCAAGTTCTTAATATCAGCACATGTAATACGACCTCTACGTCTCATTATGGCACCCTGATCATCTCAAATATGTAATTACTAAACATCCATAACACATACTTCATTTACAAACCAAATGAAACTCTGATAGAAATCATATGTCAGCAGCAAAACTATTGTGTTAGAAATAACAATCAATGCTGACAGATAAGAAATATACATACCAACGAGCCAAACTTCGTCATTAGAATGAAATGCCTGTTCTCCAGTACTGTGGAATGTCAGTCGTGCTAAATCCTGAGTGTCGTCGTTCTCATGCTCTTCAAATTATGGATGAGCAGGGAAAGAAACTTCTTAAACTCTATTATTATCCCCTCTACTAGACATGTTTCGTGATACAACGTTTTTTGCTCATTTCAATAAACATCCTCTTGTCATTTTTATGTGGAAATATATAAATTTACTAGTAAGTTTGAAATACATAATTATATTTAATTTATAGCTGAATCAAATTTATTTTAAAATGACTCCATTTTGTTAGCGAAATCAAATTTCTTTTGGAACAACTTTAAAGGTTTAGAAAGTGCAAATAAATTTATAAACTCTGTTTAAGTATTAACTTTTTTTATGTTTAAGAAATCACTTAAAATGAATAGAACTTACAAAAAACCTATTAATAGTGACCAAATGGTAGAAAAGCCAACAAATATATATGCATAACAACATCTTAATTTCTAAATTAAACCCTTAAGCAACATGGCCATAATAAAACTGCAAATATTGCCTCAGAACACCGGGATAACTACAAAGTTTGTCAAGCACTTGGATGCTTCCAACCTGTAAATGAAGTTTTGCTCAAAGAACTAATTAATTGAGAGGATTAAAAGAGGTGTTTTCATTCAGACTCGGGCTTAATTAACTAAATTAATTTCTCATTTCTTGTCATTAGGAATTGAACTCTGCCTTGTTAGCTGAACCATACCAAATTGTAAATGAAGCTTTGCTTGAAACAATATTTTCAATTAAATAAAAATACTAAATATTAGTACCTTGTTTTGAACTTTAATTCACATAGCTAATTTTTTACAAACAACAACAAAAACAAAGCCTTAATCCCACTACGTGGGGCCGGGAATTTTTACCAACAACAACATAGCTAATTTTTTACTGCAAATAAATTTAAATGTGAAGAAATTCATTAAAATTGATGAAAGTGTTTACTTGTTGCTCACCATAATATTAGCATCAGCTTGAAATGCTATAAAACCAGTAGGGAAAGGAAAGAAGCTGAAATTCTATCCGTGTAACATGTTGCAAGCTATGCTGAAATCATATCATTGAATCTTTGTTTTTAGTAATATTATAATTGAAAATATCTCTTGGTTTAACTTTCATAGCAACATTTCAAATTGAATTTTTTGGATCATGAATGTAGAAAACAGGCTCAACTTAAGATGAAAAAATGAACGGATCATGTTCCAACTTTTCTCCGATACGGATTAATTGTCAGAACTTAACAAATCTATAGCCAAATTGGCTTATTTCATACTAGTAGTAGTTGTGCTAGCTTAATCACATTTGAAAACGCAAATCTAATTATATTAGAATAATTTATACCAATGATATCATTCAATTTACCATAATAGTCAAAGTTTCCAACTTCTGTGGTATTCACAATACCATAATTCTGAGTCTTTTTATTTTCTTCATAATCTTTAGTATAAAATTTCTGCACATTTATGTGAAAAACTTTATATCTTTGTGCAACTTTATTAGGATCATTGGCCAATGCCCTTATTTCTTCAGATTTTGAAGAATCATTAACATTTCTAATTTGCATAGAAGAAATATGACACTACATAATACAATTATCTTTAAAAACTAAGTAGTGCATGAATTTTCCTCATTTATAAACCATTCGTGAAATTTTTCATCGATAAGCTTGTTAACATCAAATGGTGAAAGATTGTGAATCTATGCGTTTTCTTTTCTCAACATTAATAAAAGTTCATCTATATGATGCAATATGGTAAGCACGTATCTATGAGCTTGAATTAAGGATTTTTCATCCACATAGTAAAATGTCACTTTACCAAAGATAATACACCACTTGAAAATTTATAACATAGTTCCTCTACATGTGAAGTGCATTTTGAATCTGTGGACTGATGAAGTGTCTCATATCTTTTAAAATATTTGGAACAAAAAAGTATTCCTTCTTCTGCAATATATCCCTCCACAATAGACACCTCGGGTTGTGTCTTATTTCCAATGTAATCTTTAAGTACTGAAAAAAACCTTAACATATAATTTTTTTTAGCAAATGTGTTATTTTTATGTAAATAAAATTACAATGTAAAATTTTACCTCTCAAACGAATACATCTATTTGTAATGAACAGGACCACCAAGCTTGATATCTTCTACTAAGTGTACGAGTAATTAAACCATGATTGTGAAAAATGATAGGAGAAAGCATCACTCCAATTTACATAATGTCATTACAACATTTTTCTGTAACATTTCCAACTCGCTTGGAATAACAACTTCAACACATACAACTTTTAAAAAATGTGTTATCTCAACAACAATGTTAAGGACTTCCTCTGAAGGTGAACAGGATCTAAGCATAACTGGAATAGTATCTTCAATAAGAATATGACAATCATGACTTTTCAAACCTGTAATTTTGATCACATTTATATTTATACATCTGTAAATATTTGATGCATAGTCTTTAGGAATTTTTATATTTATCAATCATTCACACAGCATCAACTTAGCACTCATTGATATTGTGAAACATGTGGGTGGAAATACATAATATCCATTCTCTATGGATTGAGAATGAAGTGTGTTTTTCACTTCAATATCAACTAAATCTTGGTGTGCTTGTAGATTATCATTTGATTTATCAAGTTTAAGTAGAGTGGATACAAAATTATCACAAGTATTTTTTTCTGTATGCATCGCATCTAAATTATTTGGCACTACATTGTGCTCCCAATATGGTAAGTTTAAGAAAATACCTTCTTTCTTCCATTTTAACATATCTTCAGATTTTGATAAAACTAAAGTGCTACTCTTTCTTTCAAGGGTTTTTCCTTTTTCCCATCTTTATCGATTTACTAAAATAGAACTGTAAATTTTCAACTTGTGATAAAACTTCACTTCCAGTGGCTCTGTGAGGGGAAAATCTAAATAGTTTATGTTATCGAAGTGTTGTTTCTTTCTGTGAAATAAATGATTAGTAGACAACCAATGTCAATGACCTATGTAAGAAATTTTTTCGCTCCTCAATAACCACAATGAATCTGTTTTCTCGGCGTAACATGGGCAAGCAAATCTACTTTTCATACTTCACTCAGATAATATATTGTATACAGAAAAATCATTAATATTTCATAACAATGTTGCACGTAGTTTGAAATTTTGTCCATTTGCAGCATCATAAGTTTTCACTCAACGTCATAAATCATATAACTCAATAATTAATGGCTGTAAGTAGACATCAATATCATTTTCTGGACTTTTCTCACCTGGTTTAATTGTAGAGAGAATAAAAAAGGATTGTTTCATACCAATCCAATGAGGTAAGTCATACAGAACCAAAACCACCAGCCATTCACTATATGTAATACTCATAAGTTTACAAGAATTAAATCCATCAGCTGTTAAACAAAGACGTATCTTTCAAGGATATAAAGTAAAATTTGGATATTTATAATCAAATAACTTCCAAGCTTCTCCATCAATAGGATGTCATAGCAGTTCATTCTTATTTCTTCCCGTTGAATGTCATAGCTTATCTTCAGCTAATTTTTTTGTTTTCTATAATCTTTGTAATCTATGTGTTAAAAGACAATATCGTACAACTTTAGCTGACTTCAATTTTGTTTTCCTCTCTTCTAAAATCTTGTTTTTTTTGGATTAGCTGCCCATCATGAAGAACTACATATGTCAAAAACATTCTCATGAGAGTGATCTTTCCAGAAAAGCGTACAACCATTCAGACATGCATCTATCTTTCCATAGCCCAAATCAAATGCTTTCATAATTTTTTTAACTATGTATGTGCTCTGAGATAGTAATGTACCTTTGGGAAAGACATCAACAATTAATTTTAATAACTAATCAAAAGATTTAGCAATCCAAGATTGTATGCACTTTAACTAATATAAGTGTAGCATAAATGTTACCTTTAATTACGATTTACACCTAGGATAGAATTCTGACCTTGCATCCTCTAATAACTTTGAAAATTATTCTTCATCAATTGATTGGCTTGTATTTTGATTTTCATAAACACATCAAAATCATTTGTGGCATTATCTAAATCAAATGTATCCCTCAAAAATTCATCAATATTGTTAACATTAGAATTTTCAACTAGATGCAGTGCTTGCTCAGAGTCAGCAACAGTGTTTATTGATGTATTTCCTAAAGCTTCACCAACAACAAAATTTTCTTCTTCGTGTCGATTCCATACAACATATCAAGGAAAAAAACCTTTGGAATCAGATGAATTCTGACATCTTTTAATGTTTGAAAAATTTATTAATGCAAATTTTGGATGGGCATAAAATTTTTTCAGGTGTATTTTTCTTTTGAGTTGCAAATTCTAAAAATTTCTTTACTCCTATATTTTTAGCACTCCATTTAGATTTACGGGTCCAATCTTATCCATTTCGACTGCAACAATAAATAACAACTTATATATAAATCATGTTTAAATATGCATGTAGAAGCTCAACTTGAGCTTGAGAAAAATACAAATAACTTATCAATGTGATTTTTGGAGTTGTAGAAAGATAAAACATGTTTCAGTAAAAGCTCTTTTATGAATGTAAAACAAGCAAATTCATTGATATATGATTTGATTATGAAGAATAGTATTTTAGAGTTAAAAATGATTCTCATATATTAAGATAGAAATAAAAATATCAATTATGCAACTTAAAGAATTCACGAGAATAGAATTTAATCAATTTCATGGTTCGGCCTAACATGGATGAGTCGATTAAATACATTTTGATTTGATTATGAAGAATAGTATTTCAAATTAGTTAAAAATGATTACTATATTTTAAGATAATAATTAAAACATCAATTATAACAATTGAGAGAATTTATTGATGATAGAATTCCAAAGTAAATGATTTGAGGTTCTTATAAGCTACCATTGCTATGGTTCCAAGAATATCACCAACGAGAGACTCTAATATAATATAAGGCTATAAAGCAATTGAATCCACCAAACTAATGCCAAATTATAATAAGATTCTTGTGTTTTTTATTGCACCATTAAATTTGCCTATAAATTTACTTTCACAACATATAATTCAATGATACAATTAATGAATATTTTCTTAACAACATAATTTTTATTTGCGACCTTCAAATTTAGGATTGATACGTCACTAACAAATTTTCATCATCCGGCACGAATCTCGAGGTATGGCATGAATCTCGAGACGATATTTTAAGCATGAAACATTCAAATCTTAACAAAAAGTCATCTAGAGCTCTAGCAAACTTATAGTCAAACTAACCGGTATGATGAGATGGACCTAATGATATAAAAACTAGCTCAATCCGAGTCAAATCAAGCTCAATTCAAGTCATTGAACCACACTTAAATGATTTCTGGACACATTTGAAAGATCAAAGGGTTGTCAAATATGACAAGTTTATACTCGAATCGAACGGCTCGACAATACGAATCCAACAAACCCAAAATCACTCAATTCTGACATCATTAAGGCACTCAAATGTCCAGTAAACGCCGTGTGATCAAGGGAAGCTATTCGTACCGTCTGATCAAAATGGTTCATATTCCTACATTAATTGCCCCCAAAACACTATAAATAGAGCCCCATCCCTCTCATGAGGGGGAGGAAGTCTAGAGAGAGCCTGAGGTCATAAGGAAAAGCTGCAGCTCAGCATCACCACCAATCGTCGTCGACCACCG
>NW_018251642.1:118522-122480 GCF_001263595.1 Phalaenopsis equestris
GCCGTCGGCCGCCATCGATCCCCAAAGATCACCGCCGACCTCAGAAGACCACCGCCTACCGTCTTCGACTACCGCCGACCGTCGTCGATTACCGCCGACCGTCGTCAACCTCCCTCTACCATCATCAATCACCACCAACCAGACATCGTCAGTCGACGTTGTAATTTGAGAAATATAGTTACCATTTTCCGCCTGTAGGACAGGGGATTTCTGTAATCATCAATCAATAGTGGATTTCCACAACTGAGCCAAACCCTGTGATTTTTCCCTAACAAGTTTTTCACGTAAGAACTTCTGGAGTCATCACCATTTTTTTTTATTTCATTTGTGTGTGTGCTGAAATTTTGTGCAACGCTAAGACGATAATTTGTTACTCTACTGTCGCGAATTTTCTAACACATATCAGTTTGGTGTCGTCTGTGGGAAACTCCCAATCCCACCATTGAAATACTTGCTCAATTTCCTACATGGCCACCAGGCAAAATATTCGGGACAACGAAGTAGCTCGCTCTAACTCTCATTTTTCCAGGGAACAGTCACGAAGTCAAAAGCGACATGTTTCTTCATCTTCTCGCCCTAAAAGATGTTCCAACCAACGATGGGGTTTCAGGTCCTTCTATGGAAGAACGAATACATAGAATGGTGGAGTCTTAACTGGAGATCATATAATTCTTACGAGGAATCCAACAACCACTGTCCACACCGATGACCGAAACTCGTTTACCATTAAATTTGCGACCTACGAGAAACATACTACCCGAAGAAACTCGTATCGTCCCCCCTGCTCAAGAGGGAACAATTCCCTTGCAAGGACGTCATGCTGAACTTTTAGACACCACAAGTTCCACTCATCCATCTCATGCAGCTCCCCTAGCACCACCACGTCTTGCTACTGTTCCAGATGATGTCATCTGTAACGAACTACGTTGCCTCGTCCTAGTAGAGTTCCCCCTAGAGAAAAAAGATCACTTCCACACTCATCCTAACATCCTTGAATCCTCTTAGTGAATGAGGTCCTCCAACACCCTACTCCAACAGGCATCAAGCTGCCGAACATTGATGCATATGAAGGGATAACTGACACCTATGAACATATTGATCATTATCAAACCATCATGCACATTCAACGTGTCTCTGACGTGCTTCTATGTCAGGTGTTCCCAACCACTCTTAAGGGACAAGCTCGAACCTGGTTCTACTCTCTGTCGGGGGGCACTGTAAACACTTTCAACGAGCTTGCCAAACTATTTGTGGAGCAGTTCATATCAAATCAACAAATCATTAAGGATTCATCATATCTCTTAGGAATTCGTCCAAGTGAAGGAGATTCGCTTAAAGATTACTTCCGCAGGTTTTCTGTGCTGAAGCCCGTCAAATTCCAGGAGTAGATCCAAAGTTACTTAGGGGGGTTTCCTTGGGGTGCTCCGCCCAGGACCCTTCTACTCATCACTGATGCGGGAGACAGTTCGTTCTTATGTCGATCTTGTCCACCGTGTTGAGGCCCAAATGACTGCAGACAAGGCTATCAGTGCCTATAAGGAACAATTTGAGAAATTTGTGGGAAAGCATAAAGGTAACTCCAGAGACAATAATCAATCTTCGCACAGAGAAAGTTTGAACAACCAAAGAATCGTGACCTCCTCCTTCAACCTGCAGGTCAATGAACAGAATATCGACCCAAGAAAGAGTATACACCACTCAACACGTCACATGCTAACATCTTGATGACCATCAAGGATGAGCAAGCTGTTAAGTGGCCTTACCCCTGAAAAGTGGGCAAGCTGTTAAGTGGCCTTACCCCTGAAAACCTAACTCGGGAAATGAAGAACAATACTGTCATTTTCAATGAAGTCGTGGTCACACGAACGAGGCATGTAAGCTCCTTAGGGGAGAGATTGAAAGGTTAATTAAGCAAGGATATTTTGGTTGATTTATACAAAACAAACTAGCTGGTAGTGATAATGCTCCTACTGGGGGGCAACAAACACAAAGGCAACAGCATGGTGCACCCAGTCGTGGGCGAAATTCAAACAATTGTAGGAGGCCCATTGCTAACATATCAAGTTCTTATCATTGCACCTAGTGAACCAACACATAAGAAATTGTGCCTTAAACTTAAACCTATCACTTTTGATGATTCTGATCTAGAAGGAGTCCGAGTACCTCACCAAGATCCTCTTGTCATTAGCGTAGGAATTGATGAACCTTGCTACAATGTAAAAAGGATTCTGATCGAAAATGGGAGCTCTGTTGATGTTTTATTCTACTCCACTTTCCTGAGTTTGAGACTTACAAGAGAAATACTTCAACCTGCATCTGGGCCATTATATGGTTTTGATAATCGACCAGTACGGGTCGAGGGAACAATAAATCTCCCTGTTTTCATTGGAGATTTTCCTTGACAGATAACACGCTCAGTCTAGTTCATTGTTGTCAAGTCAGAATTAGCATACATTGTCATTTTCGGGACACCTCTGCAATCCATCTTTTGCATCGTAACTTCTGTGCTACACTTGAAGCTCAAATTTCCAACCTCAGCATGGATCGACGTCGTATGAGGATATCAACAGATAGCACAATCATGTCATCTCAGACAAGCTCAACCACGCCCATCAGTGACACTTAACATTAAAAAATTTGATCTCCTAGATGAAGATGTATCTCAAAGAGCTTCCCCCGTGGATGATTTGGTTCATGTCCCGCTCTCTAATGAACACCCATCAAGAATAGTACAACTTGGTTCCTTACTCTCTGATGAACAAAGGACAGAATATGTAGATCTCCGCTAAAGGAACCAAGATATTTTTACATGGACCCCGGCTGACATGCCTGGGGTTGATCCTGAAATAATTATACAATCTTTAAAGATAGATCCAACTTTTAAACTGATCGTCCAGAAAAAATGCAATTTGACCTCAGATCGCTTACAAGCTATTGAACAAGAAGTCAATAAGCTTCTCAAAGCAAAGTTCATACGGCAAGTGCACCATCCTGCATGGTTGGCCAATGTCGTCATAGTAAAAAAAGATAGAGGTTCGTGGAGAATGTGTGTCAACTATACAGATCTCAATAAAGCACGTCCAAAGGATAGCTTTCCCCTCCCACCCATAGAACAACCCGTTGATGCCACTTTCGAACATCAGATGCTCATCTTTATGGATGCATACTCAAGGTACAATCAAATAAAGAAGAACCCAGTAGACTAGGAAGCCACCTCTTTTCAAACAGATAAGGGCTTATACTGTTATCAGGTTATGTCATTCGGATTAAAAAATGTTGGTGCAACTTATCAACGCCTCATGAACAAAGTTCAAAAATCTTCTCGGGCATACAATGGAGGTTTACGTTGATGACATGTTATTAGAAAATCAAGAAGCATCCCAACACACTTCTCATCTAGAGGAGTGTTTCCAACTCCTTCGTCAATACGATTTACCACTTAATTCAACTAAATGTGCTTTCTGAGTCACATCAGGGAAGTTTTTGGGATTCATGGTTACACATCGTGGAACTGAAGCAAACCCAGAAAAAATCAAGGGCTGAGGGACATGATGCCTGACAACGACTTTATATATGTTTAAAATATAAGATAAATATGGACGTATTAAATATTCAATAATTGTAAAGTCACACTTATCAACACAAATATACGTATCACTCAAGTAATATAGGGCTCTAATGGAGTCCTAGATATCGATCCCACAGGGAGTAGTTTAGAATTACGGACTAAGACCTTAAAAAATTAATATTTTAATCACAACAACGACGTTCAATTTGCTTATCTGTCACTAATAGACAATTGAAATAAATAGATAATTTTAATAACTAATAAATAACTAATGATATAAAGTAGGGTTTAATTGTGATATTGAATATACAAGAAAGCATCATTCTCCTTGTCAAGAAATTATAGTGAATGGATAAAATGAATTAGTTCAATTTATATTGTGCCAAATAG
>NW_018251642.1:123560-124257 GCF_001263595.1 Phalaenopsis equestris
TTTCTTTAAAGTGCAATATCATTAAAAACAGTATAAAATAGGTATGAAAATCTCAACATATTTTCCTTTGGTCAAAATCCCTCAAACTTAACTATTACTTGTCCTCAAGTAATTTTAGTACTATATAAAAGTTATGATCTACTGTAGCAAAGTTTTAATTCAGAAATACTATAAGTTTGATTTAAATAAATATCATAGTGAGATTTTCAGAGTTAATTCAAGTAATTGAATTAACTCTGTAGCCACAAGATTATCTAGTCGTCAAGTTTAAGAGTTCTAGTCTTCTATTCATTTCAAGAATGACTATATGTTGCAATATTAAGTGACTTAGAATATCCAAAAGATAGGAACTTCATGAGAACTCTACTAGTAAAAGACCTATTTCATAAATATAAGTTCAGGAATGTATTTAATTTTTCCCTCTAGGTAGGTCTTGTGAAGCCAATTTTTGATTAAGCATCTCCTCAAGCTTCTCCTCACTTTTATATTATATTTTTTTTTCTTTCTTTTCTTTTTCTCATTTAGATTGCTTTCAATCCTATACATATATATACATATATATATATATATATATTTGTTTTCAATCCTTTCTTTTTTCCTTTTTCAAGTGAGGATTATTATATCTGGATACTCTTTAATTATTTTGAACTTCACTTTTCTTTCCCTAAATTTGAAACTCAAAGCATTTCTTACCTTA
>NW_018251642.1:128282-129537 GCF_001263595.1 Phalaenopsis equestris
CAATTTCTTGATTCGGCGCAGGATCACCAGAGACTTATCAGGAATTAAGGGTTGAACTGACAGTGAATTTTAAGATGATTAATTTATTATAATGGCCATGTCATTTTTATTTTCAAAAACTGGGAATCTCTCAGTTGGGTCTAAAGTATTCCAAGGTAAAAGTACCTTTTCTCATTTTTTTAGGACACTTGGACTTGACTGGAAAGTGAGAAAAGTGTGGAGGGGTGTCCAAGCCCATAATTTGATCTGTGAACGATCAAGCCCAAAACCGACTTCAAAATTATAGATCTAATGTCGAATGGCAGTCCCCTTTGGATGCAGTAATTCAAAATGACACTTTCTTTAGAAACTTTACCGATCTTCATTGTCAGTAACAGTTTCGTAGAAATGAAAAAGTTCCAATGTTTCGAAATGGGATTCAAAAGTATTGTAGAAAAACTAACAAACTCGTTTTCTCTTGTTTCCCAGTCGTCAATTTTGTCCGTTAAATATTGGTAAATCTCATTCATTTAGTTTCTCGTTAGGAGGAAATTGGAATAGTGGTAGACATGAACATTCTCTATCATATATAACTCGTTCATCCGTGCAAGAGTGAAAGTGATCCATCTTCCTTGCACATAAACAACTTCTTGGTTGATTACATTCAAATTTACATAAAATTCTATCACCACTGCAGTAGTGTAGCACAACACTTCCTATCTTTGCCGCATTATCATTTCTTCAATATTCGTCATGGGATTATTCAATTCGCGATTCACGAATCATCGTTCTTTGATTAATCTTTTCTTCGTCAGCAACTTGTTGAAGATTCGATGTGCTTCCGCACTAATAAACTTTCGCCGATTGAAAACTCGCATTCTGGGATTATAAGGGGAATTGGATGCCATAGGAATGAAATTGGTAGAGTTTCACTTCATTTTTGGAGGGAAAATATGACTTGGAATTCGAATTTTTGGGTTCAAAAAGACTATTCCCTCCCAAAAACCGCCAAAAACCGCCAAAAACCACCATTTGAACCTGCATAACCGTCCATTCGCCGGTCTCGCCGTCGGCGGGGGCGATGGGGCCGGCGGGGGGGTTCTTATTTTTTTTTACTGTGTGGGAGCCTATGTATTTAGTTTGTCTGAGCTCTGGGGAAAAACCCACCGTCGGCGACGTCGAGGGCGTCGTCAGCGCCCAAGGCAAAATTTTCACAGTTTCTCTCTGGTCCAAATGCGTTCCAATTTTTCTTCATGGATCCCATTTTTTTTATAAT
>NW_018251642.1:135742-136311 GCF_001263595.1 Phalaenopsis equestris
TAATCCTTCTAACAGTGCGTTCTAATTCTGAATCGTAGGATATAAGATTTTCAGGTCCAAATTTACGCATACAATTTGAAATCAGACATCAGTAATATAATTCACTAAATATAAATATAAAAATAAATTGTAATTTAAGTAAAAATTTTCTAATAATTTTAATTTGTCTGTTACTCTGATCGTAATTTTACTCACTCACTCCCCGGCAACGACGCCAAAAACTTTGACAGCGACTTTATATATGCTTAAAATATAAGATAAATATGGACGTATTAAATGTTTAATAATTGTAAAGTCACACTTATCAACGCAAGTATGCGTATCGCTCAAGTAATATAGGGCTCTAATGGAGTCCTAGATATCGATCCCACAGGGAGTAGTTTAGAATTACGGACTAAGACCTTAGAAAAACAATACTTTAATCACAACAACAACGTTCAATTTGCTTATTTGTCACTAATAGGTAATTGAAATAAATAGATAATTTTAATAACTAATAAATAACTAATGAAGGTACGATTATGATATATAAGAAAACATCTTTCTCCTTGTCAAGAAATTATAGTGAA
>NW_018251642.1:136756-137162 GCF_001263595.1 Phalaenopsis equestris
CAATTCAAATTACCATTTCACAAATCTCGAGACAAAGAGAAAGACAGAGAAAACTACTCAGAACTCATGGGGAAAACACAACAAAACTCAGAATTCATATATAAAATCAAAGTCATACAAACTACAACAAGTAAATAACTTATCTCTAAATTCTCCCCAAGAACACTCCTCGAAGTTCCTCTGAATCTCTTTCTTTTTTTTACAACACACAAAATTCCTCTTTGAAGTAGCAAAGAGGAAGAAATCTCTCACTTTCCCTCCACTCTTACAATTTCTCGAAGAAATCCTCATAATTGTTACACACTAATGGAACCTCTCTAACCTCTAAGGTATTTCTAACATCCAGGACCTCTCCAATTTTCGGCCAAAATGTTTTTTTAAAGATGTGGATGAGGTTTCCCAAGTG
>NW_018251642.1:137197-209488 GCF_001263595.1 Phalaenopsis equestris
AACCCCCGAGCACACCGCCGCCAGCCTCGAGAGCGCCGCCGACGGGCTTCTGGAGAATTTTATCCTGTAGTCTCGGGAAAAACTCGCCGTCGGCGGAGGCAAGGGCGCCAACGGCGGGCAGTAAAGGGCGCCAACGGCGGCCTAATTCAAATCTTCACATTTTGGTTTTTTTCGCTCCAAATTTGCTCCTTTTTTGTATCTTTTTGCTCCAATGACCCTAATTCATCATTTCTGCAATAAAACATCAAAAATATCTTTCTTTAAAGTGCAATATCATTAAAAACAATATAAAATAGGTATGAAAATCTCAACATATTTTCCTTTGGCCAATGCCTCCAAAAAACATCAAAGAGGTACAACGGTTGAATGGTCGTATAGCCGCTTTACCCTGCTTCTTTGCTCGTTATGGGGATAAGTATCTGTCGTTCTTCAAGATACTCAGAGGTGCTCAAAAACAACATTTTTCAATGGACAGATGATTTTCAGAGTGCTTTTAAGCAACTGAAAGCATATTTGGCTTCACCGCCCCTTCTCTCAAAGCCAATTCAAGGAGAGATGTTATATATCTATTTGGTTATTTCACCTCATGCAATAAGCTCTGTTCTTGTCAAAATAGAAAACTCAGTCGAGAAACCAGTATATTACAATAGCAATTACCAGTATATTACAATAGCAAGATTCTCTCTGATACAAAAAGTCGTTATCCGATGGCAGACAAGATTGCGATAGCCCTGGTATTCTCAATAAGGAGACTTCATCTGTAGTTCCAAGCTCACATTATTGGCATCTACACGCAACTCCCTTTGAAGGTTATCCTACAAAAACCAAAAGCATCGGGAAGATTAATTAAATGGTCGGTGGAATTTGGATAATTTGAAATCCAATAATTACCATGACCGAACATCAAATCATAAGTGTTAGCCGACTTTGTGGTAGAATGTACAGTGATTATCTCTGATGAACCACCCTCTTCTCTGTCATGATCACCTCAGTGGACACTATAACTAAACGGAGCATCCGGAAACTCAGGAGCTGGTGCAGGAATACTACTCATCTCCTCAAAAAAAGACATTTTGGAGTACGGACTTCGTTTAAAATTCCAAGTCACCAATAATGTTGTCGAATATAAAGCACTTGTCATCAACTGTGAAGTACACGAACATAATTATTTACACTGATTATCAACTCATTGCATCCCAAGTACAAAGAGAATTCGACTCTCATAACTCACAACTAGTTCAATATCTCAGTCTGGTAAAAACACTTCTTGCCCAAATTGAAACATGTCAGCTCATTCACATACTTTGAGAGCATAACACCCGAGTTGATGCCCTCTCTAAGCTTGCAACTTCAACAATTGAAGAACTCTATAAAAGAAGGTATATTAAGGAGGTACGTTTTCCTAACATCCATGGCCCGTGGGTGATACTCTCTATAAATGACCCAGGGGAGCCATCTTGGATGGATCCTATCATCTCCTTCCTCCGAGACAGAACACTGTCAAATGATGCTACTACATCAATTCGCATCTGACGCATGACTGACGCTGACTTCCAATTTCATACTTATAGGGGATGAACTGTATAAGAAGGCATTTGTAGGTCCATATCTCAAGTGTCTTTCTCTATCTGAAGCTGATTACGCTCTACTATAAGTTCATTCTGGAATATATGGGGAGCATCTAGGTGGCAGGGTACTTGCTCTTAAAATAATGAGGCAAGACTTCTATTGGCCCACAATCAAATAAGATGCATTAAAGTATGTGCAAAAATGCAAGAATTGTCAACTACACTCCAATCTCAAACATGCACTGCCAGTATAACTCACATCTTTTCTGAGTCATTGGTCTTTCGTTCAATGAGGGCTAGATATCATAGGGTCATTTTTAATAGCTACTAGACAACAAAAATTCATCATCTTAACTATCGACTACTTCACCAAATGGGTAGAAGCATAGCCTCTTGCCAAGATTACTAAGGCCAATGCCAAACAGTTTGTCTGGAAAAACATCATTTGTCGCTTTGGGCTTCCTGTGAAGATTATCACTGATAATGAAACTCAATTCACTGTAGGGTCTTCACATCATTTTGCTTCACATCATTTTGCAAGGATCTTCAAATTCAGTTGGTGCACACAGTTGTAGCGCATCTCCAAACGAATGGACATACAGAGGTGACAAATCGAACCGTGCTCAAGGGGTTGAAGACTCGTCTTGAGAAGGCTGGGGGTAGTGGGTTGAAGAGCTGCATAATGTCCTTTGGGCCTATCACACCACCGCACGAACTCCTACTAGGGAAACCCCATATAACTTGGGTCTCGGCACCGAGGCTGTCATCCCCGTTGATATCGGAGTTCCAAACCCCCGAGTCAAGACTTTCGACTCAGATAGCAATGAAAAAAAGCCCCAACAACAGTTGGATCATCTCCCAGAAATACGCGATGTGGCCCACCTAGAGCTGCTTCCTACCGCCAAAAAATTGCTCGCCACTTCAACCAAAGATTAAAGCCTCGACCTATCTCCATTGGTGACCTGATTTTGCATAGTATCAAAGCTGTTGGTCATGGTCCCCAATGCAATAAATTATCCCCTCTCTAAGAAGGCCCATACATTGTGGTTGTCATGATCAAGCCTGAAACCTTGAAGCTCAAAGACTCAGATGGAAAAATCTTGCCCCGGACTTGGATTGAAATGCTGAGAATTGGAATGCTAAGAATCTTCGGAAATACTACCAGTAGCACTTCAGTTATATCATCTATGTCTTATTGCGTATAATGTCAATGTATCTCAGACTTATTAAATAGTATTTACTTGCTTTCTTCTACAAAAAAAAAGAATATCTTTAGAAAGTATAACAGCTCATTCACGCGTCACTTCATGCTCTTGGCCCAAGATATACACAACTCTGGTTGTATCTTAGTCAGAGCACGATCGATCCCAGAGGAATTTGATCTAACATCTTTCAAATAGGTTAGCATCACCGAGTTTTTACTTCGATAAATAACACTGGATAGGTTAACAGTGCTTGGTGGGCTACATCTGTTCCCTTCCATACAGGTTCATAAGTGAGCAATGCTCCAACAAACAACTTCGGATGGGTTAATAAGTCCTCGGTGGACTTTCGTGGGATCCTCCCATATATGTTAAACATCACTGAGTAATGCTCTGATGCATAACTTCAACCAAGTAAAAGACCGCTGGTAATTTATCCCCACGGTAACTTTCTTACATGACATTGGACATCCAACGCATCAAACCACCGCGATACATCATCCAGCCCGACGCTGCGACACACTGTCACAACACGTCGTTGTGCTGCAACATGTCGCCCCGACACACCATCACAATGAGTCGCCACGTTGCAACTCACCACGACGCATCGCCCCAATGCGTCATCATGTCGGGACGTATCATCGCAACGCATCTCCGCAATGCAACACATCGTTGCCCCGTGTCGCCACATCGCAACACCTCGCTACGGTGCAGCCTGTCGCTACAATGCATCGCCTTATCGCAGCACATCACCGCAACACGTTGCCTCGTCGTGTCGTGCCGCTGCAACGCGTCGCTGCGTCGCGCTGCCGCAACAGGTTGCCCCGCCGCGCCGCCGCAACAGGCTGCCAAGCCGCACCGCCGCAACACGTCGCCACGACGCACCTCCACCCTCTCCTTCAGGCCCCTATTTATAGGCTCAAAAAGAGCATTGGCCAATAAATGCACATTAATATAGAAATCTAAAAAGAAGTGCAAGTATTAAATGCTCATAAATAATAACGAATAAAAACTTTTTATATTAAAAAAAAAAACTTTTCAATTTTTATTCATTCTCTTTTGCCCTTTCAAATTCTTTAATTTCTTCAAATTTCTTTATAAAATATTATTTATTCTGTTTTAGGCGAGATTTGAACTCCCTCTCTCCCACATATAGCAAAAGATACTAACCAACTAAGTTGAGTTTAGCTTTCTATTTATATAAGAATAAAAATTATTATTATACTAAGTAAGATATATATACATATACATATATACTCCGGATATATTTTCGGATGATAAAAATGGTCTCGCCCGAAAATAGAGGGGCAACTGATAAGCCACCAGTAAATTTTCATCATCTGACACGAATCTCGAGACATGACACAAATCTCGAGACAATATTTTAAGCATGAAACATTCAAATCTTGACAAAAAATCATTCAGAATTCTGATTTCAGCAAACTTATAGTCAAACTGACTGGTTTGATGAGACGAACCTAATAAAATGAAAACTAGCCCAATACAGGCCAAATCAAGCCCAAATCAAGTCATTGAACCACACTTAAACGATTTTCAGACACATTTGAAAGATCAAAGAGTTATCGAATATGACAATTTTATACTCGAATCGAGCGGCTTGACAAGACGAATCCAACGAGCTTAAAATCACTCAATTATGACATCATTAAGACACTCAAATATCCAGTAAACGTCATATGATCAAGGGAAGCTCTCCGGACCGTCCGATCAAAATTGTTCATATTCTTGCATTAATTGCATCTAGAACACTATAAATAGAGCCTCATCCCTCTCATGAGGGGGGAGGAAGTCTTGAGAGAGTTTGAGGTCTTGAGGATAAGCTGCAACTCAGCATCACCACCAATAGTCGTCGACCACCGCCGACCTCTGTCGCCGACCACCTCCGACCGCCGAACTCCGAAGACAACAGCCGTAGTCAACCGCCGTCGATCGCTGTCTATCGCCGACGACCACCGCCTACTGACGTCGACCACCGCCGATCGTCGTCAACTTCCACCTATTGTCATCAATCACTATCAACCAGGCGTCGTCAGTCGACATTGTAATCTGAAAAATATAGTTACCATTTCTAGTCTGTGGGACAAGGGATTTATGTAATCATCAATCAATAATGGATTTCTGCAACTGGGCCAAGTCCCGTGATTTTTCCCTAACGGGTTTTCCACGTACAATATTCTGGAATCATCACCGATTTTTTCTAATTCATCTGTGTCTCTGCTGAATTTTCGTACAACGCTAAAAAGATAATTTGTTACTCTACCGCCGTGAATTTTCTAACATGCATCAAGGACGCTTCCTCAAGTCTTCAATGATTTGCCTTTATAGTAGCATGAGCGCAGTATTTATATCAAATTTTGAATATTTATTAAGGATTTTGTTCACTTCGTTGGCAAAGCAAAATAAGTATATATTTTCAATGCAATGACCAAATTAAGACTGAATTTGAGAGTGCACAAGAACAAAGTACTACTTTTAAGAGTTGCATGTGGTGACTTCTGATTTTTAAAATATGAGAATCAAAATATTTTAAGTAGAAGATGATCTTAGTGTATCCTCAGGGCACATTATAAAACTCTCTCATGGGTGGGTTTAATGCTATGCATTTTCATGATATCCTACTTTATTACATAATAAACTGAGATATCATGAAAATAAATAAACTAATGTCAAATTATAATAAAATTCTTGTTTTTTCAATGCATCATAAAATCTGACTAGAAATTTATTTTCAGAGCACATAATTCAATGATAGAATTAACTAATATTTATTTAACAATTTAATTTTTAAATCTATGATTTTGGATTGAAGGCGCTTCCTCAAATCTTCAATAATATGTCTTTCTAGTAGCAAGAGCACAAAATTTCGATCATAATTTGAATATTTATGAGGGATTTTGTTAAGTTCCTTGGCAAAACAGAATAAGTACATATTTTTAATGCAAAGACCACATTATAACTGAAATTTAGAGTGCATAAGAACAAACTTGAACCCGTAAGCTCGCAAAAAATTATAATCAACATTTGAATACCAAAATAGAAAAAAATTGAAGGAGCAGAAACCTCTTTTGCGGCAGATTCAGTGGTCGGACCGCCGATTGGATGGCTGCAGGTGAGGTAGAAGTTGGACCGATCCATCGGATGGCTACAAGCGCACTGTAAGATGTGTCGTCGACCGGACGCTCCGGCGGCTGCAGGCTTGAGAGTGGACAAATGCAAAACTACAATGCTTAAGGTCGAATAAAGTACAATCAACCACTGATTACCAAAATAGAAAATTTGTGGCAGATTCAGGGGCGGGTCATGCAGGCTAAAAGAGTCTTTTTTTTTTTTTGTAGTCAATGCAGAGCAAATCTATACACTAATTGGCAACTTTAATGAAAGTTATGCGTTGAACATTTTTATCATTCTAAATTGTTGTCATTAAGAAAGTAAAGTTTAGGTGTTAGATATGCAAATGCATCAGAATTGGATGGATGTGTGTAACAATGCCGATACCCATATTTTCAGGTATGTTTTTATTTAAAAAAATGCAATCAATTGAAAGATACAGATGCATTAAACTAAGGTTGGCATGGTAGTTCTGCCATATCCTGTGTTAACTGTTGACTATCACAGATCTTGTTACACATACATACCACACAATTCTTATGTATTTACATATCTAACACCTGAACTTTCCTTTGTAATAATAGGCCTTGCCGGTTTCAGTCATGCAGAACGGCTGGGAGATCGCATGCATCGCGAAACTGCTCGGAAGGGGGTAGGGGGAGGGGGCAGAACCACAGCAAAAGTATACTTTTGAATTTTGTTTTATTTAGACTTCGAGCAAATTTAATACACATCACATAGGTTGGACTACGAATTCCAAACACAAAATCCTTTGGTTGAAAAATTTAAGCTGCCAACAAACAGATTAAAATGGGCAAGAAAGAAATCAATTTTCTTCACCTACGAGACTTGTATTTGTTAAATATGAAGTATATTTTTTTCCATGCTTTTAAGTTTGCATAAAGGTTGTTGTAAATTTGTAGCATGTGGTGTTCTGAAGGCTTCCCACTTTTCGAGAATAATTTATTATCAGCAATAAACCTTCTCATATTAGTAAAAAGATTACATGCTCGCAGCTAGCCCCAGGCTTCAAGTCTGTTGGTAGCATCTCTACTTATATTCTCTTACAATACTTCCAAAGTAGGTGAGAGATGATGTAGGCCCTGCTACTAATGTTTTTCAAGATGTTGAGTGTAGATTTAAATTTAATTTCAGAGTGATGACAAAGACCTCATGGTCTTACCAGCCAAGTTAGTACATAAATACCTAAAACAACAAAATTACTCATTTAAATTTTTAATAACTGATAAAATATATTTAAGAGGAAAATAAAAAGGCACAAATTGATGCATTGTGAATTGGGAGTGTGCAATTGGTCGGTTGGATTGGAACTTTGGGCGATGAATTTATTAAACCAATCAAGTTAAGTTAAATTAACAAGAACAAATAAGATGAACCAATTCAAATTTTAATATAATTTAATTCAATTTTGGTTTAGCAAATTTTTGAATTTCTAATAAGGATGTAATGGCAGTTGGGGTTAATTAGTTGGTAGATTTATCTAGCCAATTGGTTAGCGGATTTAGTTTTACCATAATATAATCATTTTAGTTGGTCAACATATGATTTATGATAGTACATTTGTTCTAATCCCTAAAATTGAAATGAATATGCGCCAATTCAAATCAATCCAAATTGAATGCGGATCACTTGAAAAAAATTTGATTCTACTCGAAATTAATTTGTTTCTTCTTAGAATCGATCAACCCATCTATACATAAAATATATTAAAACATAATAAGAACACCAACAACAATAATAATATTAATTATTATCAATAATGATACTCATACTAATAACAATCATTAAAAAAATTAAAAAAATATTATTAATAAGTTTTAATCAAATAAGCATGAAATCCATTGCTTCTGACAATTAGATCCAAAATCCCGAAATAAGCCATATAACCTGAAATCTAAACGCGCCCATAGATCTAACAAATCACAAACCATTCATCATGTGCATTAAATAACCATGCAAAGTCTACAGGAGTTGGCCATTGAACTCCATGCAATATCTAGCGTTTGGTCAAGCCATCAAGTCATTCTTTCCATTTATAAATCCGTAGATACTTGCTTGGATCTCTTAAAACTCTGCGTAATCCTTCTATTTATTGCAACCAACAACCAAGTTATCCAGCTATCTTTGCCTCGCCATATTGAGCTATGCTGTTCAACAAGAATTTTATTTTTGCTTGGGAAAACTTAAGGAAGAGAAAATAAGCTTTTTAGAGAAAAGTTGTGAAATGAGAGGAAAATATCAATTTATATGTACGCACAAGTATTTATATCTCTCAGCTCATAAAGTTTTCAAATATAGTTTCAGAAAAGAAAGATTGAAATGGGGAGAGGGCGAGCTCCATGTTGTGATAGGACGGAAGTGAAGAAAGGCTGGTGGACTGCAGAGGAAGACAGTAAACTTGTCTCCTACATTCAGAAGTATGGCCATCAGAACTGGAGAACCCTTCCGAAACGAGCAGGTTCATGAGCTGCATATACTTTCCCTCTCTTTGTCCTAAATATTTTGTTTTAATCACCGGACTTGTTCCGTTTGCCTTATTAGCTTAGGAAGTTTAATATATATTGATGAGTACAGTGGACCAGTGGTTGCAGAAGAGAAAAAAATTGCTTTATTAATGGGAAAAAAAAAAAGATTCAGCTATCTGTTTTGCATGACATTGCTGTTTGCGCTTTCTTTTTCTCTCATTTTGTCTTTTTCATAAAACATGATCCAATGTTTCTCCTGCTACCTGGACAGTTTGTTGGTGGAATTTTTCAGAGCACATTTGACTGATAAGTCGCTTATCATTAGAAGATTTGTGTTAATTCTCTCTTTTTTTTTTCTTAGGCCCCTAAATTATTTCTTTTTTATCATTATTATGATTTAGAAGAACTATAAATAATGAGTAAATATTATGTGCGGCGATTGCACGTCCAGATAACAGTCATGATGAGTTGTTATGTTATATGGTGATGTGGTTGTCCGCCACACATAATATTTTCTTACAGATAATTGAGTCATAAAGCTCTTACTAAAGTATTTGCTAAGCATGGATTTCAAACAAATACTAAAAGAATTTTAGAGGCATTTACATTCATATCACCCAATTCCTATGTTACATTTTATATTTATACCACCAAATTTTTTGTGATATATATAATAAAAATAACACTATTTTAGAGGTTATTTGGGATCACATTTTTTTTTTATTTTTATTTTATGTTTTATATTTTAATTTGAATTAAAACATATTTAATATTTCTAATTAAGATATGAATGTTTTTAAAAACACACAAACCACCTAAAAAGTTTAAAAAATATAGGCAATAAACACATTAAACATGCATATTTTGAAAAACTAAGGAAAAAAATAAAAATAAAATTATTTTTAAATAAGTTTTTAATTTTTAATATGTGAAATATATATTATCGTGCATAGATAAGATGATATATATATAAAAATTGAAATTTAAGTTATTAGATGTGTACATGCTGATCAAATTATTATTAGATATTTTGATACATAATTATTTAATAGAACCCAAAAAAAATTGTTCTCATTAAATTTAAAATATTTTGATGCATAATTATTCCTTTGAATCCAATAAAATTGATCTCATTAAATTGAAAACCGTAAACTTACTATGAAAGAATAATAATATAGTATTAAGAAAAATATTTGCATAGTATAATTACCAAATATCTAAATAATTAAATAATTAAATAATAATATTTATTTATATTCTTATTGGTATTAATTTATTTATATAATTAAAAATGTTATATTGTAAATTTAAGAAAAATATTTGCATAGTATAATTACCAAATACATAGGTATGTATTAGATATGTAAATATGTGAGTTTTGGAAAAATTTTATGTCCGGACTCTTGGACGTATCTCTACTTGCGAACTCCAATAATATGTCGTCATGTGTGTTATATTCCGGAGGTTATTTCAGGATTATTGAAATAGAACCACAGAGATTATTTCGGGGTTATTTCTACGTTATTGAAGAGAAACTCATATATTTCACTTCAATAACTCCGAAATAACACAGAAATAATCCTGAAATAATTCCTATGGTTCCACTCCAATAACCCTAAAATAATACTGCGGTGGTTATTTTTGTGTTATTGAAGTGGAATATATGAGTTTCTTTTCAGTAGCCCGAAATAACCTAGAAATAATCCTGAATTAATATCTGCGGTGTTATTTCAGGATTATTGAAGTGAAATAACGGAGGTTATTTCGGGGTTATTGCAAAGTCCACGGTTCCACTTCAATATTTTTTTAGGTGGGCCCGACATATGACGGTATATTATTGAGAGTCCGCACCTAGAGCTATGTCCAGAGTCCGGGCAGTGAATCTTTTCCGGGAGGAATGGGTGTAGCATGTAAATACATATAGGATTTGACTGGTTCTTAATCCCTCTCCATGAGGTGAATACAAACGATGAGACTGATACGTCTATGAATAATTCTAAAAGAAATTGGAGTTGGCGCAGCGGATATGTCACTGTGCATGTGGTAATGATGTGGATGGGTGACTGCATATAATTCAAGCATCTTTTTATCCCACATCAAGAAGAAAGGAATGTTGTTATGGGAATTGTAATTGGGTTCAGTACAAATGATTATTTCTTTTAATTTAATAAAAAAAATATATTTATCAAATATTTTCTAGTCTTGAAATGAATAAATTTAATTTGTGGAGAGCTCTAACATAAGCTTAATTTGAACAAACTCTCCCCAATGACCCTGATATTCTCAAATTAAATTGATATTTATATTAATTATGTAAATATGCAAATATACAAATGAATCCATAATATAAAATAAAATAAAATAAATTTATGGTGGCACTTTCTTATTAAAAAAACAAAAAGAAAAGATCATCAATAGACTAACTTCTATTGCATCTAACGAAAATATTCCCAAAAATCAAAACAAAAAATATATATATAGATATGCTTCCAAAATCTTTGAGATAATTCCACCAAATTACATACGAAAATTCATGTTCAAATCTTCGTCTTGTCTTAGCAGGCTTGCTGCGGTGCGGCAAAAGCTGCCGGCTGAGGTGGGTCAATTACCTATGCCCCGGCATCAAGCACGGCAACTTCACCCAACAGGAGGAAGAAACCATAATCCAACTCCACAAAATGCTTGGAAACCGGTAACCTCTCCAACTTCTTCTATTTATATAATCCCTAAATTTAACCTCACAGTCCACCATAGCCCATTTCTCTCCAGGTGGTCAAAGATTGCCTCATTCATGCCCGGTAGAACCGACAACCATATCAAGAACGTTTGGAACACTTACCTCAGAAAGCGAGTCCTGCCGCAGAATAACAACTTGATGTTGAATTCTGGCGCCAACACAAGCAACCTGATCCAGACACAAACGCATTGCGACATCTGGTCGTACGCCTTGCCTGCCGGTCCTGGTGAACTTGCGAGCGCTAAAGATAATAATGACCTGGTTCTCCCTTTCGAGAGCGAGGCATATAGCTGCTTGGCGACTGTGGATGAAATAGAGCAGATCAGTACTTTGGAGTTCGGTAGAGACGAGCGGTCGTTGATGGAATTGGCTGAAGAGCTGGGGCTATTTGATGATGGAGACGTTGAGGAGAACTGGAAGAAGATGGTTACAAAGGGAGGAGAAGATCCGGTGGCTGCTTTCATTCGAAATTTAATGTAATACACAGTGTGATTCCTAAGCCATGAAGGATGGTGGAATAGAATTTATATTTTGTTATCTGTATTGTAAATAAATTGTTAAAGAGATTTTTATTGTTGGGTTGAAAACTATGTCTTGATTTGAAATTTTATTTGGTATTTAATTTATTTTAGCAAAGATATTTGTGTCCGAAGAAAAATTGTGGAGGAAAAAAGAGAGTCTATTGTTTCAGTATTCACACAATTTTTTTTTTTTATGGAGAGGGAAAGAACAATGAGGTCTATGATAAAAATACAAATAAAAAAGGGGTCTATGAAAATTAAAATAATTTTATGAAGGATTTTTACATGCGGAGGGTCCTAAATCTCATTTATTATTCTCAAAACATATTATTTACAGGTGAAAGCTCTGTATCTTTCTTCAGTTCTCCCTCTTTTCCACATTTCACTTCTGCATTCGGAAAAAAGGGAGAGATTATTGCATACGGACACCGTATGCATCTCTGCATGCGGTGTCCGATTTTGACCGTAGATCACGGTGATCTACGGTCAGGATTATTTCAATTTTCTTTAAAAAAAAAAAAATTAGGTGGGGCCCACCGAAATACATCCTGACTTGATTTACGGTCAGGATCGGACACCGCACGCAAGATGCGTGCGGTGTCTGATCCGTATGGAATAATTTTTCCAAAATTAGGGGATCGCTTCTGTTCCTAAAGGTAAAATTATTGCGTCCGCCCACACCGCACGTAAAGATGCTTGGCGGGCCAATAAAATTTTCTCATTTACCAAAAAAGTGTATATCATAGACCCATTTTTAAATTTTTTTTTAAAAAAAAAATTCATCGCAGATTGCAAACAAAGATCACTTCTGCTTCTTCCATTTAAAGCGTGGTCAGAAAATCTATTTCTCCGAGAAAAATTCATTCTGGATTCTTATTTATTTCTTAAGAACGGCAGCGCTTCAAGATTTTCATTTTAGTTACCTTCATCAACATCAAAATTTGTTTTAGGTTTGTTTGTTTGGTATTTTACATTGAGATTTCCTTTGTAGTGCATGATTTGTCTTCTCAAAAGTTGCCCGGTGTTTTTCTTCGATCGTCCGATGACAATTATGATTTTAACCGTTCGGTTGTCCACTTTTGTTGTTTAGTTTATGCGGAAGTGTGTTAGAGGGTTTCTTCTTAATTGAAGTTGTGGATGGATTATTAACAGTTCGGATGTCCACTATAAGTTGATATCAAAATCTTTCATGAGATTCTCTATCCAAATTACTGATGATATGCCAACTTAGAAAATTTGGTGTCAACTGGGATAACTATGTAGATGTCTAATTTTTCAAACGCAATCGTGTCCACCAATTGTTTCAAAAACCATTGCTTCAACTCTGTTCAACAACAATGAAAGCTAACAAAAACAATTCATTTTTTCATCCGTACATAAATTTCACATGACATGTATTAACTACAATCAAATGTCTACATCCTGCTACAAATCCATCAATTGAGGCCTTAAAACAAAATATATATATATATATATATTTTTTGGAAGACAAGCCTTGCTAACTGCAAGTGTATGAAATATGAGATCTAGGATTTCAACTCATCAGTTCTTCTTGCAAAGCAGATACCCACTTATAATTATTATCAACCAATCTGATCCAAAAATTAAACTCCTTGCTTCTTCTCTTATTCGGCATAACATTTGTATACAGAAGTGAAAGGTCATAAAAACTCACGAAAGTGTTATTAACCGACATTCGAGGGATGTAGAGATTCTTTTTCACAATAACTTCTATCTCGTGAGCTACTCAAGTTGTTCTTGCTTGTTTTTTCCCTGCTCTATTCACACCGGATCATATATGCCCCGACTCAAATTTTTGTACCTCAAAATAATTTTTATTTTCATATAGAATAGCTCGTACTCTCAAAGAACATCCATAATACGAACATAAAGCAAGGTTTGGGATCTATTGTTGGCTTGAAACTTCAACCCAAAATTATTTCTAATTGGAAAAGAGAAGAGAATTTGTCTGAAATGATGGTTTGAATCACGAAAACAAGCATCAACTTTCAAGTCACGATCACCTGCTATTTTTGTGTTAAAAAATTCTTCATTGTAAATCCCTCTCTCAACTCCAGATTGGTGGAATTGTGTTAAAAGTAGAAAATTTTGTGTCCAATCTAGAGTTGTTCACCTTCTGAGCATATCCCAAGATCTCTTTGATTTTGCAAATGTTTCCACCAATTCGGTGCAGCATTTTTTCTACTTGTTTGAGTTAGAGAATTTATTGTTGAGCTCAACTTCTTTTTTCGTGCCAAGTTACCACTTTAACAGCAAAAAATCTATAAAAAGAGGAAGTTTTTTATTTTTATTTTTTGAGGAAAAATGAAATAGGAAAGCAAAAAAAATGGAGGATGAAATTTTTGGTGAGAAGCAAGAATTCAAACCTGCCCTAAAAGGGAGAAGGAAAAGAGGAAGTTTGGGTATGCGAGGATCTCTTTCGGCTCTTTCGGCTCTTTTGCTGCAATTAGCGATCGTCACGCTAACAAAAAGTTTTTGAAGCTCATTTTTGTTCCTCATGGCAAGAAGAACTTGTCTCAGGATAATACAATTCTTTTTATTTTCCCTTGCAGCGTTTTCAGCCAACTCAAAAACTGACCTCCGCAGCGGAAGAGCGAGGAGCACAAGAGAGGATCTCTAGAGAAGAGAATGAAACTAGATTTTTCTTTTTCTCACCTATTTTCTAACCCTTTGATGTTGAGAGAGGACAGAGACCGCCCAAAAATAATATATTTTGAGACTACTATATGTAATAAATGAGATTTGGGGCCCACCGTTTTTAAAACCCGCTTTTAAAAAATGCCATTTTTTGCATTAATATAGTTTGATAAACATGAATTGTCGAGAATGATTATTAAAAAGATTTACAGTAGTCTTTAAAAAATTATTGATGTTATTGGATCCTATTTCTTAAAACCTCATAAATTAGCCACGATATCTAACATAAATTTTTTTTATCAATGTCAGAGGTTCCTAGGTGTGAAAATCTGTCAATAAATATTGAGCATTAGATATTATGATATGTCAACAATGGGATTGAACATTTATTCAAAATAACACGATTTGATATTAATATCAGCATCATGCATCGAACCTATTATCAATGGTATGTATCATCATTGACATCCATAACAATCACACTTGGGATTCCATTCAAAGACTTGCACCAACTTTGTTGAAGGTAGTTGATATCAAAATTGTTTGGAAAAACATGATTTTGTTGCGTTAATAGTTTGATGATAATGGTCACATCATATTAATAGGGCGATGACAGTACGATCGAAGACTGATTCTTTAACTTCCAACCATGATCATGTTTCCTTTCATATGAAAAATAAGAGTTTATTATGGATTTGAAGGAAAAAAAATTGTAATTATTTTAAAATACATAAATGCTTAATTTATTTGACAACATCTATATAGATATGTTCTTAAGGATTTTAGTGGAATTGAAGAGTCGAGACTTACAACCCAACGACAATGTGTTATGAAAAGGCCTACAAAAAGGTTTAGTTAAGTATAGGAAGAAGAATTATCTTGTAGATTGAAAATTTTAAATTTATTAAATAAGGGTGTGATTTTATTTAAAGGATTAGATTTGATTTGAAAGAGCTTGATTAGGGTAATTCATTTGAGTTGAAAATCTGAGTTGGTTAGATTTGATTTGATTTAAAAGCTTGATTTAAATTGATTTAGTTTCCGATCAAATGAGAGGGTGCATAGGTTAAACCCCTATCAATCAAGGAAATGGCCCTTTTGCCCTAAGAAAGTGCCCATTGGATGCTTGTAGAGGAGGGAAAAATGGGTATTAGCCACCCACTTTTTACCTTCCCGAGGATTACGGCTTAAAACGACGTCAAAACAATGTCAAAATAGCCATTTTTTCTAACTAGAAGGTGACTAACACCTAGGCGTCGCATCCCCATGGCCTAGGCACCCCATTTTGGCACCTAGGACCCATTTTAATGCCTAGGTGCCACTCTCTAGGTGCCTAAGCGCCAGTCTGGGAGCTTAGGCGCCAGTTTTGGTACTCAGGCGCCAGTCTAGGTGCCAAGGAGTCACTTGAGTGGCCCCTACTTTCCTAGCTCTTGGGAAAATGACAAAGTTTTGTCTGTTTGAGTGCCTAGGCGTCACCTGGGTGGCGCCTACTTTCCCGGCTCTCTAGAAAATGACAATTTTTTGCCTGTTTTGGGAGCCTTGGCTCCAGTTTTGATGCCTAAGCATCTGAAAAGTTGTCCAAATTCCACAAACAAGTGCCAAACCTCTGTAAGCTTTGGCTCGATGGTCTGGAAAGTTATTTTGGGTGTGTAGGTCCCGAGGTCGGTGCTGGGGCGCCGGTCTAGCCCAAAACCCTAATTTTTGTGGGGAGCGCCCCATGGATCATCTTTTCGATCCGTAAGTTATGGGAGACTTCGTATGAGTAAAATAAAGTCTCATAACTCCAAAATATAGTATTTTGCTCAGTCATATGCTAAATAAAATGCCACCAATGGTCGTCCTAGGCCACGACGCGAGTATGGTGTTATGAAGCCTAATTTTTTCGTAGTACGCGTAGGTGGATACTGTGACTTTCCCTGGTCGTAGGAGGCTTCGAATGGACATGTAGTGATCTTTAAACACTAGAATGAATGTTAAGCATATATTACATCTCATATGGGCCTCTTAGAGGGAGTTTTTCTGGGTATGGCTCAGTCACTACTGAACCGAGCTACTTGCCCCGAACAAGCGCTGGAATGTCTTGGGTGGGTGGCTTGGGCTACCGGATGCTGCAAATGAACCATAGACCATCTTGAGCCATGTAGGTGGACAACATACACTTGTGACACAAAAAATGATGCCAACAGTAGTGTTAGTAGCTTTTCCTTTCGTTTTTGAAGCTCAAGTATGTCAAGATTTTTGTGAATGGATAATTGAATAGTCGGAAGAAGGTCCACCTTGAAACATTTGTTTTATCATTTCTAATTTTAGTCTTTTAACCCTCAGAGATCGCAGAACTCATTAAGTAGTTCCTAAGTTGGAACCAAGTGTTTAATAGCCTTAGCATATGGTTGCTTGATCACCAACGGAGAGAGCCGGGGTGGCCGACCTTTGAGGTTACCTGTTTTTTGCCATGATGATGACTGACTAGTGAGTTGTTCGTTCAGTTGGAAGGAGGAGAGAAAATAAACCAATGCAACTATGAAGCTTTTATAGTATTCTTTTGATGTGGTGGAGAATCGAATGAGGAAATTAGGATTTGTCAATGATTGAGGAGTGAAATTTCATTTAAATCTTGGTACTGGAGGGATGAGATGGTTCATAAAGAGGATGGCAATCACTGTAGGTTACCAAGATTTTTTAGATCCAGATGAAACACGGAGGAAGGAAAGGAGTTAAGGGATTTGAGTGATATAACGCTCAACTAACGAAGGGATAAGCTCATTCATCCAAAACATCACTATGCATCCATTGTATAAGAATCCAACACATCATTACAATAAATTATCCACTGCTCAGTTAATTCCCATACTAAGAGTTTCTCCTAGGTGTTCAGTGTTGCTCATCTTCTTGTTGTCGGCACGATCCATGTTCACCACACGTTAAAGAATGTTAAATATGAATATGTCTGGTAGATCGTGCCCAAGGAAAAGAGCATTGGATCAAAGAAGGAAGATTGAGAGAGAGAAAAAAAAAATAGAGATAAGAAAAAAACTTCCCCGAGCGGGGAAAAATGGGATGTTCCCAGTCTATCTGACCCATTTATTTCATAAGCCATTCATTACAAGTGAGAGGGAGCCCCTCCCAGAGTCCTCTATACATCATTTGAACCTTCTGTTTATAGAAGATAAGAGGGGCAAAAAATATAAAAATTATATATTTAATCTTGCATTAAAGTGAAGAATAAAGACATTCTAGCCGCCTGAATTTGGACCGTCATATTGCCTTGAGATCTGTGCATTTTTGAGTCTACAGTAACAATAAAAAAACATATCAACGTTATAATAATATTGTGAATAAATCATAATTTAAAGTGCATTATATAACAAAAACAATAGATATTTTAATAAATCCATCAAATTTCACTCAGTAATGTTGTTTACGTTATCTCTATTTGTATTAAGGGTTATTTGGTTAGTTCCTTTTAAATAAAAAGTACTTTAAAAATGAGTAAGAAAAATAATTATTTTAAAAAAATACAAATTATTTTGTTGAATAAAAATAAATTTAGTATTAAACATTAAAAATATATTAGAATATTTCAAATCTATTATTCTTTTTCTTATGTTTTTAAAATTTTCAATTATTTAAAAAAAGTTAAGATGAAAAAAATGACAAATTTGTAGAAGGGATATTTTTGTAAATAAAATTATTAAAGGGGTATTTATTTTAGAAGAATCAAAAGAGGAGCAAGGAACCGTCAGACGGGTCAATTATTTGTAAAATTTTGATTTATATAACAACAAAAAACTAATTCTATAGTTATTTTTTTATTAATTTAATTTAATTTCTTAATTTTTATAAAAAAATAAAATATTTTCAAATATTATTTTAAAGTATTTATCAAAATTTTGGTAGTTTAAAAATTAAAAAATTTCTATAATTTTAAATTAAATATTTAATTTGGAAGAAATATAACATTCAAATATTCCATTTATTATATTTATTATATGTATAAGAAACAATTTAAATAAAAAAGATAATTTAGTAAATATTTAATTTTCTTTTGATAAAATTTATAATTATGTATAAGAACTTTTCAAAAAAATTAAATTGTTCAAAAATTTAACTAAGAAATTAAAAAATATAATTTAAGCTTGTCAATTTTTTTAAAATTTATAGTAATATAAATTTTATTATTTTAAGATAAGTTTTTTTTTTTTTAAACTTTATTTAGTTGCTACAAAATAAATATTAAAGTTAAAACTTATATTTGTGGATAAAAGATTGGTAGTGATATAAAACTTTAATTAATAATTTCTTTCGCTATTTAAAATATATTTAAATTTTAATACCTAATTTCTAGAGAAGAGATAGGAATATAAAAAAATGGTCACCATAAGAAAACTCGATGCTGACAATAAAATTAAGTTCACATAGCCGTGACGTTGTCTACTGAATAAAATCATTATTTTCTACCATTTTATTTTACATTTTTAACTATGTTAGGTGCAACATCATCAAATATATCATGTCCTTTTATCTCGATTGAATCCATAATATATAAATTAATTAAGTCTTCCTAATCACTTTCATTAGAGTATTAGTTAAGATAAACTATCCTCTGTTATATAATTTGTTCATGCATACTCCTCATTGGTATGAAGTACAAGTGAGTTGTTTCTATGTAGTTTGGGTTCATTAATATCTTTATACACAAACATACTATGTCTTGAGGTGTTGGCCACAAATTGATCAAACAATGTGCTAGAAGGCTTGGATGTTAATAAAAATCATTAAATTAATCTAATATATATATATATATATATATATATCTATACGCATACCATAAATATGTACTCACATTTGATTCCCATATTCAGCCTCCATAAACAATTTATTTGTCAAAATGGGATGTTGTTGAGATTCAAATAAAATTATTGTTACACTCACATTTCTAGGCACATTTCTTCGAATTGTTTCTACTTCAACATACATTATTAGAGAGGTATATATACTTCTGATAATACTGCTTCACGTGAATCAAAATCAATTATGTGTGTAGTCATAGTGCCACCACTTATTGGAAAGTGACAAATAAGATGAACATCGTACTCACTAACATAGAAGCTTAAATGTTGAAGAATTCTTTGTTTTAAGTAGCACTTAAAACACTTTATTCTTACGACCAAAATAGTTAGGCATGAAATCTGCTTTCTTCCCCATCTCACTCTTAAGAAGTGCTACTCCTTGCAAACCTTCAATTAAAAGTTAAACAATGTAAACCTATCACGAGCCATTTAAACAATCTTATATATGAAATCTTAAGCCATATCACCAGATAGAAACACATCTCACATATTAGTAGGAGAAATGACAATAACTTTATAGAAATTAGGTATTATTTTAGGAGTACAGGTAGGTGATTATGCTTGAGTTTGACATAATATTATTGGATATGGGCTAAAATGACCAACGTGGCCTGATTGTCTTATTGAGTTATGTGGATAATGTTGTGAGTTGTATATCAATTGTTGTGGTATATATATAAAAATAAGATAAGAGAATGATATTTGATGAAGCGAAAAATAGAACGAGAAAATTCACACCAAAAAAAAGTAACACAGCGGAATACACAGATTTACGTGGTTCGACAAATTGCCTACGTCCACGGAGTTGCAGAGGATTTTACTAATTGAGGAATTTACATCAGTCGATCGTTTCGACTTACAAGAGGAAAGGAGCGTAGGGATGCTTCGCTTCACAACCAGGAAGATGGGAGTGGTTGGCGCCTACGGTTCGCGACTGGACGAAGCGAAGCTTCGCTTCGCACGCGCAGGAGCAAGCCGAGGCGTCGATTCGCGAAATAAGGGAGGCGGGAGCGATTTCGCGATCGAGCGGGAGCGATCGGAAGGCATAAGGTGGGATCGGGATCAGGCTCCAGCATAACAAATCTCCCACTTGGAGACCGATACAAAAACAACAACATCTCCTTCTTAAAACTGATGTCCTCTACTGGCGTCGTCGACTTTTTCTTCAAGCATGAACCGTCCACCTCTGCAACTCAAAACCCTTATTTTCACACTAGCAGATCAACTGAAGCTGCGCACAACTTCAGTTTCTTAAAAGTAACACCCTCAGTTAACATATCAGTAGGGTCAATATAGCTTTGCACCTTTAAGCTATTTTTTGAATTACTCTTGTCACTGCTTACAACTCCCACTGCATGGGCAATATCGTGCCTCTGCTGAAAAGCATTTTCAACAAGTCTAGTCTTGTACCTCTAACTGCCATTACGCTCAGTCTTCACCTGGTACACCCACTTTTTGTGTAATGTTTTCTTCCCTGATGAAAGTTCTGCCAGCTCTCACTTGCTCGAACTTTCATCTTGCAAGATTTCCTCGTAGCTCTGTGGTTCTCCACCATCTGTCTGTGGAATAATAGTAATGGGTGTTCCAGACCCACTCTCCTCTTCACTTTCATCATCAACAGAACTATGAACTGTCAGTAAAAGTGTATCATGCACTTCTTCAGATACCATATTTGTGCTATCATTCTTCATATTTTTAGGATTCCTAAAGTTCCTCTTTCTGGGGCTAGCATTGCCACAATTCCAACAGGTTGCCTGTTGACCAGACTTTGATTTTGATCTCCCTCTATTTGAGTTCTTGTCTTATGATCTCCCTCTAAAATCAACATTCAGTGTCGAACTCGTACCAGAGATCTCGCCAGAATCTTTCTTACGCACCTCCTCAACCAAAATCAAATCATGAATATCATCTCATTTCAATTTATATTTACCTGCAGAACTGCTGACTATCATCCTCATGTCTTCTCAACTATTTGACAAGGAGGCTAACATATCAGCGAACGTATGCACGTATCTCGTCATCAAAATCAAATTCAACAGACGATAATTGATTTGTGATAGTTTTGAAATCATTCAGGTGTTGAGCAATAGAAAAACCTTCCACCATCTTCAAATTGAATAACTTCTTCATGAAGTACACCTTGTTATTCACCGATGGCTTTTCATACATACCTGATAAGGCTGTCATGAGATCTGCAGTCGTCCTCTCCTTGACTACGATGTGTGCAGCGGACCTCGATAGGGTCAATCGAATAACCCTCAGAACTTGTCGATCCAACAAATTTCATTCAGCCTCATCCATCATTTCATGTCTTTTCCCCAATATCGAAAGATCAAGTTTCTTTCCATAGAGGTACTCTTCTATCTGCATTCTTTAGTAACAAAAATTTGTGTCATCAAACTTCTCGATCCCTGAAACCTTCACTTCATCTGTAGCCATCTTTCTTCCTCAAATCTGAAACACGGCTCTGATACCAGTTGTTGTGAGTTATATACCAGTTGTTGTGATATATATATATAGTAATACAACAGAACACATAGATTTACGTGGTTCGGCAAATTGCCTACGTCCAGGGAGTTGCAGAAGATTTTACTAATTGAGAAATTTACACCAGTTGTTAGTCAATCGTCCTGACTTACAAGAGAAATCTCTCATTTCGTTGCTCTCTCATCTTCTCTCTCTGTTCTTCTCTCTCTACACTGAGATACACCGAATAAATTCTACACTTAGATACACCAAAGAAGACAAACTTGTAAGAGAAATAAACCCAATTTCTCTTTTGTCACAAGCCACCAAGAAGAAGCCAAAGAAGAACAATCTTCTTCTTCTTTTTTCTTTTTCCTTCACCACAAGGAATAAAATTTTGTACTTTCCTTCCTCTATCCCAAGGAAACCTGAAGATGAATACCAAAAATCGAGACTTCCCAAAACTAAAGGAGAGCCACTGTGATGCCTTACATCACGAAGAGGAGGGAGCGAAGGGATGCTTCGCTTCACAATAGAGGAAGGCGGGAGTGGTTGGCGCATACTGTTCGCGACTAAATGAAGCGAAGCTTCGCTTCGCACTCACGGGAGCAGACAAAGGCGCCAATTCGAGAAACAAGGGAGGCGGGAGCGATTTTACGATTGAGTGGGAGCGATCGGAAGGCGGGAGGCGGGATCGGAACGGGCTCCAGCACAACAGGATCACACCCATTTCTTAAAATTTTGTATCATGACCTAATTAATCCCACTATCACCTATACATTTACCATTAGACAAGCACGTGCACTTACTTGTGTTCCACTGAGGATTGCACGGGACATTTTATAGGGATTCGTATATAAAGCTCACAGAATTAGAGCTACATCGATGTGATTGTACATATGTCCTTGTTATGATTGGATGTTCTTAATGATGCATATATCAGGCATTAAAATACATTTATCATATCTACAAGCATTAAAGAATATAGAAATATTTTCTATGCACTCATGAGGTGTTATTGTACTAACACATCTATAAAGAGCGAAAAACGGCTACAAAGTGTACTAAAGTAAATATTATTGTTTGTTCGCATCTCTTACATGTTTGAGCTTAGGAGCATCTACAAGTTGGTCTTCCAACCTTGCATGTACCATACCCAAATGATTGTAAGATTTATATTTTCTTAATGTAAATAATCTCGAATTCTCTGAATCGAATCTGACTCAAAAAATATTTGGGTCAACACTAATTTGGATTTTTTTAGTCGAGTTTGTGTCGTGTTGACTCATGGCCGTCGATTACATAACACAACCCTCTATTTTTCGGATCCGAGATTTGTGACTCGGCAATGGCAATATTTTATTTTATATCACCTAATAAAAGAAAAAAAAAACCTCAATATATGCAACATAATATTCTTTTTGAAGAATTTTTTTTCTTTTATTAGTTGATACAAAATAAATAATAAAATTATAAATATTTTTTAACTGTAATATTTTTTTTTTTGTATCAACTGACGAAAGAAACAAAGAACTTATCTCAAAATATTTACATAAAATTTATATTACTCTATATTTAAAAAATGAACAAATATAAAATATTTTTAAAATTTACTAGGTAAATTTTTGAACAATTGAAAATTCATAAGAAGACAACATAATAATCAAAATTTTATCAAAATTTATTTTGTATACTTATTATAAAAAAAAAATTAGAATACTTTATTGTAACATTTTCTAAAATTTAAATCTTCAATTTACGATTATAAAATAAAATTTAGATTGCTAAAAATTCACAAAATGAAATTGATATGTATTTTTCTTTCTGTTCTGGGACAGTGTCCCGAGGAAGGAATGGAGAAGCCTTAGAGTAGCACAAACCTATTTTTCATTCTAGGTCATGCGAAGGGGGCAGTCCAAAATCATGCAGTTCTTTTGAAAAGACAACAGACGCTCTCAACGGTTAGGCACCTTCCAGCTTCTTCATTCTTTTGTGCATTTGATAAAAGCTTTTGAAAATTACTTGATAATATTTTTCATTTTATTTAAAACAAATTATTAAATTAATTAAATAAAAAATAACTATAACAATAGAGTCCCGTTATTAAATTAATTAAATAAAAAAAAATTTGGCCTGACTGACCACGTAGGCCTGATCCAAAATTCAATTGGGGTGAGGGTGAGGAAAATATTAGGTGCGCAGTTCACAAACCTTTTGTACATGATTGTATTCATGATTGTACTCAGGAATACAATAATATACAACATAGTTCACATGCATGCATACTTTGCACATAATATTCTCTCCACTATACTGAGAAAAAAATTGCGTACATAAGACGTATGCAGAGCTGCGTACGTCTGTAACCTGCAAACAGGTTACAGGAAGGATTTGAGGAGGTTATAACCGCGTTATACACCCTGTAACCTCCCTGTAACCTACCTATATATGAAAACAGAAGCGCGAAACTTACTCGAAGGTACAAGTAGGTTACAGGGAGGTTACAGGGGGAATAACGCGGTTATAACCTCCTAAAATCCTCCCTGTAACCTGTTTGCAGGTTACAGACGTACGCAACTCTGCGTACGTCTTATGTACCAAATTTTTTTCCCACTACTGGCCCTTTTTAATTTTTTCTTGAATAAATACCCATTTAATAACTTTATTTACAAAAATATCCCTTCTAAAAGTATGTTGGGAAAGAAAATAAAATTTTGACTTTTAACACTCCTAAATCAACAACCAAACTTTATACGAATGCGACTGATCGTTGCACTCAAACTTGCTGATTTCTGTATTCATTGTTTCAGTGATGTGGCAAATTGGGCCTTCAAAAGTTGGACCTTTCCGCAAGTTCGTTGACAGGTGTTGATCAACCGCTGGCATCATATGTCAACAATCGCTGCACAGACAATTCCTTAACCAGAAGCAACCTCCAACAAAATCTGCCTCAAAAAGGAACAGGGAGAAGTACAGAGGAAGCATAACGAGATCGCCGGAGAAGAGATGTCTTCATCATTAGATACCTTAAGTAACGTTGGTGAAATGGGAGACGAGCCCTGCTCCAATTTCGGCCCCGAGGAAGAAGGAAAAGAATCAAATGGATTCGCCGATAACATTCAGGGTGGAAGATTCGGCAACGGGGAAGAGATTTCCGCTGATCACGATGAAGGCTTCCTCACTGCTGCGCATGTAGTGGAATCGAACGGGCGGGCTTATGGGTTTGAGGAGGATGCTGGCGTCTATTTGTCTGATGGTCCGATTGTTTCTGAGCCTGAGGAGCTGACGGAAGAAGGGTTTCTTCTGCGTGAATGGTTGTTTGCTGTAATTTCTTTCCTAGGGTTGTCACCTGGAATCTTGCTCTCATTTTTGCCTTCTGCTTTGTTTCATTTGAAAAATTATTTCATATGCAAAGCATACGCTGTCTGATCTCCACCGTTTATCAGGATAAATATATATTTCGGTGAGCCTCATTTTTAATTTTATTTCTTAAATAATGGACGGTAGAGATTGGTGCATTTCTGCATTCGTTACGCTGTCCGTATGAAATAATTTTTAGTTTCATGAACTCTTAAAGTAGAATTCTTAATCTTCTAATGTAATGGCTAATGGTGTAATAAGTGGCAAAATTTTAAAAATAATATTTTTTTATAAATTTTTTGTTTTAAATAAACACCCAAAAAATCAAATATTCAAAATAAACAAAATAGCCAGATTAAGAGGCGATTCTGCCACGTCAGTATGAAAATCATTTGCTGGCGTGGTGATTTTTCCTTCATCATGTCATCAGGTATAATCGTCTGCTAAGGTGGCGATCTTATAAAAAATAGAGAATAATTACATATTATTATTATTATTATTATTATTATATTTAGAAAAATAACACAAATTATTTAGTTGAGTCGATAGAGTATAAGATTTTTAACTTTAAGGTCATGGGTTTGATCCCCATGATAGGTGTTTTTTGGATGCATAATTTTTATTTAATTATTTAATTTAACAAATAAATTAAAATTATATAAAGTTTATTAAATATTTAAATCTCAAATTAAAATTGTCTTAATTAAAACAAAAAAATCAACATTATAATATAAAATAAATTAAGTTTAATTATATGAATTTAAATTTACATAAAAAATAAATCAATCTTAAGACTGTTGTAGTATATAAAACAAATTTAAATGAAAATTGAAAAGAAAATTTTAAAAAATAAATCAATCTCTCTACTTCTTCTATATATAGGATCATATATGCTTTATTATGACTTTAATTAAATAAAATCTTAATAGTGGCGCCTTTCTATGTAAAATTTCTTATAACTAAACTTATTTTATTTTATATTATAATATTGATTTTTTAATTTGATTAAAAGAAATTTTTAAATTGAGATTACAACATTTAATAAATTTTATATAATTTCAATTTATTTTTAAAATTAAATAATTCAAAAAAATTATCAAGTAAAAATTAGGCATCTAAAAAATACCTACCATGGGGATCGAACTCATGACCATAAAGCTAAAAATTTCCCACTCTACCAACAGAGTCAACAGAGTAAGAATACTTTGCATTAATTTTCTAAATATAATAGTAATATATAATTATCCTCTATTATTTTTACAAAATTGCCACATCAACAGACGATTCTACCCACTGACGTGGAAAAGAAAAAATTGTCACGTCAGCATGCAATTTTCATGCTGTTGTGGCAAAATCGTCTGTTGACATGATAATTTTGTTTATTTAGAATAATGTATCGACTAAAACTGTCAACACAAATCTCAATGAAATCAGGCGGCCAAAGATAAAGGTCGAACAACCGAAGTGTCCAACTTAATGAGTGTGGTCTACGTCAGCTAGCTGACGATCAATCGCTCGATCAAGTTGACTGGCACGCAGTGACGGCAGATCCAGTCAACAGACCATGCCCGCGATTCTAGCTACCTTCATTTTCTACAAGGAGGTCCAATCACCACTAACCTGCTGACCAGCTTTACATCTTGCAAGGCAATCATCATGCGACTGATCACCCCACTTGATCGAACCCAGATATGTCGACCAGTTAATAAACGTCATATTCAATTGAAATTGTAATGCAAACTTAGTATTAAATCAAGACATTAACTAGATTAAAGACAATTTCCATTAGCGCTCTCTTCTTTCGGCACTTGAGGGCAATTTTCATAATCGCTCTTCTTTCTATGAATGTACAAAAATACCTCCTATAAATAGAAGGTTCTAGAATAAATAAATGGACATTTCCCCGGCCTCTCTACTGAGAATTTCCAAATGCTTTCTTCTCCCTCATTCTTCTCCCGGCTCTAACTCTCGAGACATGTATTTCCAAAAGACATTTTTGGATTCAATATCTTGAAAGATGATGCGGTAAGCGTGGACATGCCCAAATAAGAAGTGCAACCAACTATGAAGGAGAACCCTTGCAGACAGAAATAGCACCCATGGAATTCAATAGAAAGACGATGCGTCGAGATATACAGAAAGAGGTCTAGGCATTGAAAGTGCAAATAATGGACTAGTTCATGGCTTTTCACGCAACCATGTCCCAACATAACGCCCAACCATCACTAATGGAGGAAAAGTCTCGGGGAACCCACCCTCAAATGGATCCCCTTGACAATACGCCAGCGCCCCACGGTTGGCTTGGTGATCGACCAACCAAAAGGTCAGGGGATTCCCAACCAGCAAACAACGCCACATCTATGCAGACAATTCAACATCTGGAGGATTGAGTGGAAATGTTTGCTCGGTTGGCTATGGGCAACGACTTCTCCCAAAGAATCCTGGAAACCATACCCCTAACGAGATTCAGGATTTCTCACTTTGATCGTTATAAAGGAAAGAATGACCTGGCTGACCATCTAGCTTCTTTTGAGTCAACGGTCAGAGTTTTGCATATCAATGACGTCATAAAGTGTCGGTTATTCCTGACCAAGATGAAAGAAGCCCTGCTCCGGTGGATTAAAAGCCTGTCAGATGGAATCATCCCGGCCTTTTTTAAATTTCGGAAGCTCTTCTTGACACACTCTACTAATGTGCAAAAAACTTAGGAAGGACATAAAGACCCTGCTTCAGATCAAGCAGGGGGAAAACGAAAGCCTGTGAGTGTACATCACTTGTTTTTAGAAGAAAATGCTGGAGGTAAGGAATTTGAAGCCCCTCATCTCCTGGACCGCTCTAAAATAGGGGATCTGCAACAAGCGATTCAGGTATGACCTGAACCTACTCAAGCCAAGGACCTTTTCAGAGGTTCAAAATTAACAAATGACCACATCGCTGTTGAGAAAGTCCTTATAGAGTTCTTAGAAATTAAATTGGGGACATCCAACCAACGATCACAGAAGCGAAAGGGCTGAGATGACGATAAAAGGCCAAAGGACGATCAAGCCCCTGACAACTGACAGACTAATAATCCTTGAGCTTAGGATAACCAAGGGGGTGACCGAGGCAGCAAGGGTCAATGATACCATTCTGATCAGTAGTAGGATCGATATTATGAGCGACCACATGTGTGTCAAGAGATGAAAATATTGACACCCCTGAACATGTCAATGTCTGAGCTAGTCCAGACCATTCAAAACAAGAACTGCATCAAAAAATTTCTCCACTAAAAACTGTACCAGCATTGCGCAATCTAAACAAGTATTGCACCTATCATTGGGACCACAAACATGATATAGAGGAGTTTTTTCATCTCTGAAATTTGTTGGACGAGCTCATCAAAGTCGAAAAGTTGAAGGAGTGTGTCACCATTGGAGCACACACATAGCGACAAGGGAAGGCCTCAAAAGAGTAGCCCATAGATAGATAAGTGCGGTTGAATGAAATCCACGTAGTTGGAATTATCTCAGCTATCTTTTGTGGAGGCGGAGGGTTACCCCAATCATCTAACTTAAGAAGACAGGTCTAGATAGGTCGGGGAAGGTATGTTTCATCATCTCTTACACTCGTACTCACCCCCCAATTTTTTTCATGGATGCAGATCTACCCTTAAAGGGAACTTGTATAACGAGGTGATCATCATTAAAACACTCATAAACAACTACTAGGTGGGTAGCACCTTGTTCTTCATTGGTAATTCGATTAATATTTTGTTTAAAATGGTGTTAAACAAAATGGGACTCAAAATTGATTGTTCGGCAACATCAGTCGTTTATTCAGCTTCTCTGGGTAGAGGAAGCCCTGGGCATGATCACAATGTTGTCTCATGGCGAGATCAAAAAAAATAATTCACCAGCACGAAGAACTTTATCTTGGTGGAATCCTCACCGACCAACAATGCGATCTTTGGCTGACCACTAATAAATAGCTACCAAGTCGTGGCTTCAACCTACCGCATGGTTGTGAAATTGCTCAGAGAGGAGAGATAATCACAGTTCGGAGAAACCTGGAACAATCAATAAGCTGTTACATGAGAGGTCACCAGCACGACCAAGGACCGCTCAACATTCAGATACAGAGGGAAGGAAGTCACGAGACTAGTATGACCACCCTTTGAGTGCCTACAATTGATAAGGGAGAACAAGGTATGATTTTTCTAATTCGTGAAAGTCTTATGAAAGGCACATGGATGTGTTGATTAAGACCCTTTGCCAACATCGAGCGTGTTCATTTGGATAGTCGCGGAGATTCCCAGAGTCTCATTCGATGTTGCCTATCATCGGCTCAACATCAGGCCTTTCTCTCGATCGGTGCAACAAAAGCTTCAATCAACTGTGAGAGTCCTAACCAAACCAATTGCGGCAAAAGTCCAAAAGCTGAAGGAGGCGGGCTATATTTGGGAAGTCCACAAAATTTGGGTTACATTAGCAATCACAACCTTAACTGAATTTTCAAAGAATATAGTATAAAAATTTCTCCACCTCTTCCATAACGCTCTAATGAATAGAAATGAATACCAAATCTAAGTGATGCTTAAATGTGGCTATTTGGAGTTCCTTAGTCATTATATCTGCCAGGTTATCAGGGTACTAATCTTGCTCACAGCAATATCACCACAAGCATTAACTTCATGAACAACGTGGTAAGGAATATTAATGTACTTAATTCTCTCAGGAAACGTCTAATCTTTGCTAAGATGAATGACACTCTGATTATCACACATCAATATGGTGATCATCAAATTTTTACTAGACTCTTCAAATAGTTCTTTTAACAAAAGTGCTTCTTTGCAAGCTTCAATAATTGTCATGTAAGCAGCTGTAGTTGTAGATAGTGTCATTATTCTCTATACAATACTCTTCTAGCTAATCGCACAGTCACCAATAGTAAACACTTATCCTGTAAGTGATCTCTTTCTATCAATATCTCTAGTAAAATATGAATTAACATAGCCAACAACTCTTATCCTGTAAAAGATCTCCTTCTATCAAGATCTCTAGTAAAATATGAATTAAAATAACCAATAACTCTATTTGTAGTCCTCTTGAACTGCAAACAAGCATAGTTTATTCCATATGATTACATGCTCATATATCTATCAACTACTCTGACAGCATATGATAAATTTGGACAAGCACATACAATAGCATACATGGGAGATCCGACTAGAAATATGGAACTCGAGATATATATTCAATTTCATCATCGGATTATGAACACAGAGCTGATGCAAGTCTGAAATGCACATTTGATGGAGTACTAATAGTCTTGGCATTACGCATCTTTAATATATATAAAATTTTCTCAATATACCATTTTTGACTTAAAAATAAATTACCTGCATTTCCATCAATGTGAATTTTCATGTCAAATATTTTCTTTGTAGGTCTAAAATCTTTCATCTCAAATGCACTGCAAAGTTAAGCTGTTAACATCTAGATATCTTATTTATCCTTAATAGTTATTAATATATCATTGGCATATAAGAGTAAGTAAATAAATAATTCTTTATTATTTTTTTGAAGTAAACATGACTATCATAATTATTTCTCTTAAACTCATGAGTAGTCATGAATGAGCCAATTTTTTTATAACACCGCAAAGGAAATGATTTCATAACTTAAAGAGATTTCTTTAACAAATAAATATGGTCTTCTTTTCCTGTAACCAAGAAACCCTCTTGTTGCTGCATATAAATGTCCACAACAAGCTTCCATTAAAAATTTTAGCCCTTACATCTAACTGCTCAAGCTCAAGATCATGCTTAGTCACAATACTAGATAAAGCTTGAATTGAATTCTGTCTGACTACCAGAGAGAAAACACATGTAAAGTCTACACCTGAAATTTGTCTGAATCCTTTTGCAAGAAGTCTAGCCTTACATCGGACATCTCCAACTCCTAGTGTACCTTCCTTTTTAAACACTCATTTATAATGACCAACTTTCTTACCTTGAGGTACTTTGGCCAAATTTCAAGTTCTATTTTTATATATGGATTCAATCTCCTCTTGTATAACAATCATCCACTTATAGAGTCAAATGAATTCATAACTTCTTTAAGCTAGAAGGTTTTTCACCACCTTTGATACATTCAATTACATATAAAGCATAATCAACCAAATTAGTCATACCATACCTTTGAGGTGGCTTAATTTCTCTTCATGTTCTATTCTTGGCAATAGAATATTGTGATAGTTCTTGTTGTGATGGTGGGAAAGTAATATCATCATGAGCATTTGTACGCAACTCAAAACTTATACTCAAGGAAGTATATGTATCAATTTGAAGCTCTATTTATATATTACACATTTTCTTTTGATCAACATCTTTAGATTATGTAATAGATGTTATAGTAACATGACAAACTTATTAAATACAACATCTCTTTTAATGATCACTTTATTGGTTTCTCAGCACCGTAACTTATAGTCTTTAGCTATTGTTTTATAACCAAGAAACATACACTTTATAGATCTAGGCTCTAATTTACCATTATTAGTATGAACATACTTTGTACAATAAAAAATTCTTAAATTTGAGTAATCTATAGGTTTGCTTACCAAATTTCCAATGGGGTTTCATATCAATAGTAATGGAAAGAAAGCGATACACCAAGTAACAAACTATATAAGTATTTTGAGCCTAGAAAGGGTTAGATAGCTTGGCATTTGAGAGTAAGCAACATAGCTTCTACATTATAGTAATGTTAAATCGCTCTGTCACACCATTTTACTAAGGTGTGTGTTGGACTGTGAAGTCTCTCATAGTTTTCTTGAACATAACTTCAACCTATTATCAATGCAAAGATGTTTGATCAACTTTCAAGCTTGTTTCCCGATCATGATCTTTCATTCCTCAAATATGGCAAAAATATTATTCTTCTGCTTGAAAAAGAACCCCCAAAATTTTTTAGAGAAATCAACAATGAACATCAACATATATTTGACACCACCTTCAAATGGTACTATAGATGGTCCATAGAGATTATAATCTATGTAGTTTAAAATTTCCTTGATATTGTAAATACTAGTATTGAACCTAACTCTCTTCTATTTCCAAAACACTTATTCTTCACAAAACTTTAACTTGTTAATATTCTAACCATTTAGGCCCCCTTCATCCCAATTTAGCTATCCCATTCTCACCCATAATCCCAAGGCGCATATGGCAAAGTCTGGTTGCTTTATCTTCTGAATTAGAAAAAGCAATAGCTATCGAATTACCTACCATTGTGAAGCCTTACAAGACATATAGTCTAGCAGCCTTCTTCTGTCCCTTAATCATAATAAGAGAACCTTTTTCAACCTTCAAAACTCCACCTTAACCAAAGTACTTATTCCACTTAACATCAAGAGTACTTAAACAAATTAGATTTTTTTAAGATTTGAGACATGTCTCACATCTTCAAGTCTTCTGATGACTCCGTTAAACATTTTGATTCTAATAGTTTTGGCGTCGATTATCTTATAAAGAGCCCCATTACATATTAACATTGTACCCTTTGACACTGTTTCATATAATGAAAACCAATCTCTGTTAGGACACATATAAAACGTGCAGGTTGATTCAAGAACCCGAACATCACAAGGTTCTCTATTAAAAACAATCAGGAGTTCACTATCATTAATAACTGCTTCAACAATATTACTTCATCAGAATAATTTGATGGTTTTTCTTTTTGATTTAATGTTATTTTTTATTCAAATTTGATGCCCCTTTTTTATTACAGTAATTACAGTTCTTATCATTATTTATAGATTTTGATCAACTCTTTATATCAACACTAAAACTCCTCTCTTGAGTTCTTCCTCAAATAACAAGGCCTTCTTGAGCAAAAGGTTTATCCGCGAGCTGCTTCATCTTCTCCTTAGAAAATGAAGTAATATATATTTTGTCTAGAGTAATTGTTTCTCGCCCATACAAGATGGTATCTCTAAATGTTGTATATGATAATGACAGTGAGCACAACAAGATTAATGTTAAATCTTCTTTGGCAGAATTAACTTTTCTTGACTTCCAAATTTGTGATAATTTCCTTAAAGACATTTAGGATATATATAACTGATGCATCTTTCTACTAGAGTGTAAACTCTACTTTAAGTACAACTTATTGGTAAGACTTCTTTTATTCACAATTGCTCTAATTTGAGCAACAACACAAAAACGGTCTTCTCCTTCAAAACATTCTATAGAATACGATTTGATAAATGAAGATGAACTTCAGAGAGAGCCTCTCGCTCTTTATGTTGCTTCTCCTCTAACGTCCACTATGAGCAAGCAGTGCATCATCTAGATCCATCCGTGTTAAGACAGCTCACATCATAACTTGCAAAAAAGAACATCTGTTATTGTGATCTAAGAGGGATTTCGTACTTTATTATTGCATCGTCGAAATCAAAACTTAACTCTGACACCACTTATTATAAATTGATACTAAATTGATGCAATAAATAATTAAATAAAAGAAAGAACATACAAATTTTACGTGAAAAACTCAAGATGGAAAAATCTACGGCCAGAGAATGATACTTAACTCTATCAAATAAGAGATTACAAGTGGAGAATTTTATTTTACACAAAACAGAAGAGGGGTTTATATAGTTTTAGCAAGATCTCTTTAAAGAGAATAGTTAAGAAAGAGCCAATAAAACAATAACACATAGATTGCAATTTAAAGGCTATTATAAAATTCATCTAACAATCAAAACCTTCAATCCGCATGCTCAATAGTTTCTTCTAAAGATATAATCTGCGTGCTCACAGATTATTTCTAAAGCTTAAACTCGTGTGATCATAATTTTGTTATGAGATGAATAACGTGACTCATAAAGTGATGATTTTTTTCTACTTGACTAAAAAGCTATTCACGAACGCTCATAATATTTTCTATTTGCTGTCCACGTGATCGTAAGATTTCAATTATGAACCTTTATATATTAGGGTCTTGGTGTAGCCACTTTTATAGTACCTAAATCTTATAGGTGCATAGTCCGGAGCCCACTTTAGGAGAGAAACTTGGTACTTAAATTTATTATAGCGTATTTTCGAGACACTAGTGCTCCATTCATCTCTTTTTCTCCATTTTCTTTTTCGCTCTTCTCGCACATTGGAGTCATACAAATAGGGTCCTAATATCAGTACAAACAAATTTATATCCAACAAAATTAGTCCTAATTTTTTGTCAGATATGTAGATCTTCTCAATGACTCGAATACTAAAATATTAAGGATAAAATGACATATGATAGATATCTATTGTGAAACCCCAATTATTAATTGGAAGGGCTGCCAAACCTTTGCAAATGAGGCAATTATGCTCTATTTACTTGTCATTTTAACAGTTGGCAATGCTTTTCCACATGTCTATTCATATCATTACTAGAGATAGTTATGACTTTATTGCCAGAAATGAAGCTTATTGGCTTCAACAATTTCAAAGAAATGATTTTGGTTCTCTTCAATATTCTCTTAGTATTGAAATTATCAAATTCATCATAATTTTTATCATATGTAATGAAAAATCTAAAGTGCTCTGCAAAATACAATGAACTTCCCGCAGCACCTTTATTATCTTTCCATCTAGTGGAGCTGTCTCTCCGACAACCGCGCACTATGCTGTTCTCTTTAGAAGCGAAGTATCGTTGTATTTTACCATTGAATTTATTTCGATGAGAGCTGCATTTGTCTCATTAGAAATAATAAAAGGAAGCTGTTTATCAAACTAATGTAATTTATCATTGAATTTTATTTAAGGCATGCCTCATGATTCATTTTTACACAAAATATTTATTTAAGAATATCCTAACCCCTAACAAGGAAGTGGCCAGGGTAGTTTCAAAGCCCTTAAATCCAATTTAAGATAAGTGTAATATTAATTATATATGTATTACACTCACCTTAAAGCCGTTCCAAGGCTTTGATATGTTGTGAAAAAAACGACGGCAATAAAGTTAAAAATTGGAATGAAAAATTCATAAAAAATAAAATACAAAAACACACAGATTTACGCGGTTTGACAAATTACCTACGTCTACGGAACTGCAGAGAATTTTATACTTTGAGGATTACACGTCGACCGTCTCGACGATTACAAAAAAAACTGTATTGGACTCTACCTCTTTGTCTCTCCTCACCTTCCCTCTCTCCCTCTCTAACCAAGAGCTACACGAGAAGAAGAAGAGGAAACGGGAAATAACAAACTTGCAATTTATTTCTTTCTCACACGTAAGCCAAAAACATAAGAAGGTAATTAGCAAAGTTTTTTGGCTACCTGCTATATACTAGAAGCATTAAAACCTCTTTTCCTTTCTTCGACCCACATAAGGAAGCTAAGATCTCTGATTCGCGAATCCAGAAGCAATGGTGAGAGATTAATTTCGGGGAAAGGTATTATTAAAGGAAGGAATTAAGACTCCTTTCCTTAATCTGTGAAGCCAAGAAAAAAAATGTATTTAAATATATTAAATACCTTCTATAAATGCAAGACCTGCCCAAACGGAGTAGAGACCCGGGCTCCACATTCCTTAACAATTCTCCCGCTTGGAGATTAGAACACTAGCTGCAACATCCACTAGCTACACCATCCACTGGCTGCATCGTTTTTTCTTCAAACATGATATCTTCCACCTCTGCAACTCAAATCCCCTGTCTTCAAGTTAGAAGACCAACTGAAGTTGAGTACAACCTCAATTTCTCAAGAGTAACACTCTTAGTCAACATATCAACATCAAAATAACTTTGTAACTCTAAGCTCTTTCCTGGGTTACTTATGTTTCTGCTTACAGCTCCCATTGTATGGGCAATATCCTGTCTTTGCTGAAAACCCTTTTCAATAAGTGTAATCTTGCACCTCTTACTATCAACATGCTTAGTCTTCACCCGATACACTCACTTGTTGTGCAATGTCTTCTTCACTGGTAGAAGTTCTGTCAGCTCTCAAGTCTGATTCCCTAACAGGAAATCCATCTCCTCATTCATGACCATCTCCCACTTGCTCAAATTTTCACAGTGCAAAATTTCTTCATAACTCTATGTTTTTTCACCATCTGTCAGTAGAAAGTAGTTTAATTTCAGTGAGTAACGCTGAGGGAAACGTTTATTCCTGATTGACCGGCGAACTGTAGCTGTTGGGGTGGATGGCTCTGAAGCTGACGCAAAACAATATGAATGGGTGCCCCGGACCCACTCTCCTCGTCACTTCTAGCACTTCTCTGTATTGTGGCCTCTGGTAGATTATCAAACCTTACCTTTCTACTGTGGTCATCAATGAATGTAGCATAGTAACAAGAGCCTCCAAGTGATGTTGCTGGAGAAGGTCCCCACACATCTATGTGTACAATCCAGTTTTCCTGCATTTGACGTCCTGCCACTTTTTAGGAAACTGACATTCTTCTGCTTCCTCATAATGCAACTCTCACACATGCTGAGATCAATTGACTTCGGCTCTGGTAGCTTGCCTCTGGACTGAATTTCTTTCAAACCCCTCCGACTCATGTGTCTAAGCTTGCAATGTCACAAACCTGTCGTGCTCTCTGCAACTGTAGTAACAACAGTGTTGAGTAAACTTGTAGTCATATATAGCATGTCAGTTTTCTTTCCTGAGCCAGTACTAAGGCTCATTTGGTAATCTTACAGGTACTATCTGAGAACACTACTGAATGACCACCCTCATCGAGCTGCCCAAGAAAAATGAGATTTTTCTTCAACTCAAGAATGTATCTGACCTTTTTCAAAGTCCATTTGCTCTTGTTAAAGAGTGCTATGTTAACGTCTCTCATCCCCACCACATTCAAAGGCTCTCCATCTACCAGATATACCTTCCCAAAGTCACATATAACATAATTCCGCATCAACTCCCGATGAGAAGATGTATGGAAGAAAGCCCCTGAATCCAGTATCCAGTCATCAATAGAACTTTGAACTGTCAGCAATAGTCCATCCTGCACTCCTTCAATTACAACATTAGCACTGACGTTCCCTGTCCTCTTTGAATTTTTGTGTCCAGCTTTGCCACAATTCCAGCAAGTTGCTTGCTTAATAGACTTTGATTTGCTCTTGCCTCCATGTTTTGATTTTGATCTTCCTCTGTTTGAGCCTCTACTCTGTGATCTCCCTCTAGAATCAACATTCAGTGTTGAACTCGAACCCGAGGTCTCATCAGAATCTCTCCTGCATACCTCCTCAACCAAAATCAAATCACAAATATCATCATATTTCATATTAAATTTTCCTGCATAATTGCTAATGACCATCCTCATGGCTTCTCAGCTATTTTGCAATGAAGCCAACAATATCAGTGCACGTATCTCATCATATAATTGCTAACGACCATTCTTATGGCTTCTCAGCTATTTTGTAATGAAGCCAACAATATCAGTTCACATATTTCATCATCAAATTCAACTTCCACAGACGATAATTGATTTGCATAATATTAAAGTCATTCAGATGTTGTGCAACAGATGTACCATTCACCATCTTCAAATTGAATAACTTTTGCATCATAAACAACTTGTTATTTGCAGATGATTTTTCATACATACCTGATAAAACTGCCATGAGATTTGTAATAGTCCTTTCCTTGATGACGTTGTGGGCAATGGATCTTGACAGGGTTAATCGAACAAAACCTAAAACCTGACGAACCAACAATATCCAATCAACTTCATCCATCTTCTCTTCTTGTTTTCTTAGTAATGAAAGATGAAGTTTCTTCTTATAGAGGTAGTCCTCTATCTACATCCTCCAGTAACCAAAATCTGTGCCATCAAATTTCTCTGATACCAATTATTATGAAAAAAATGATGACAATAAAACAAAAAATTGGAATGAGAAATTTACAAAACAAAAAATATGGAAATACAAAGATTTACATGGTTTGATAAATTACCTACGTCCACAAAGCTGCAGAGAATTTTATTATTTTGAGGATTGCACCTGTCGATCGCCTCGACGATTACAAGAAAACTATATTGGACTCTACCTCTCTCTCTCTCGCCTCACCTCTCTCTCCCCCTCTAATCAAGAGCTACACGAGAAGAAGAAGAAGAAACGGGATATAACAAAGTTGCAATTTTCTTTCTTCCTCACCCGTAAGCCAAAAACGTAAGAAGGAAATTAACAAGCTTTTTGGCTACCTGCTATATACTAGAAGTGTTAATACCTCTTTTCTTTTCTTCGGCCCACATAAGGAAGCTAAGATCTCTGATTAGCGAATCCAGAAGCAATGACGGGAGATTAATTTCTGGAAAATGAATTATTAAAGGAAGGAATTAAAGCTCCTTTCCTCAATTTGTAAACCCTAGAAAAGAAAAGTATTTAAATATGTTAAATACATTCTATAACTGCAAGACCTGCCCAAACAGAGTAGAGCACCAGGCTTCAACTTCCTTAACATGATATCCTTTCTAACCAAAATTTTGATAAGAGTAATTTGACCCAAAGTTTAGCCATTTTTATTCTATTACCTTGTATGTTGACTATATTTGCCATCTATTTTAGTATTTCACAATTACATCATAAAATACATGTTTTACTAGCGAAGTCTTTGGTTTCAAAATTTATGTTCTGTAGTTGTTTGAATTGTAGCTATGGGTGATCAAACTATTAAAAGGTGTGAACGCTTTAGATACCTCGGGTCTATTGTTCAAAGTGATGGTGATATTGATGGGAATGTTATTAGTAGAACTCAATTTGGTTGGTTGAAGTGGAGGAATGCTTCAGACCTATTGTGTGATAGAAAAGTATTGCTTAGACTAAAAGAAAAATTTTATAAAATCGTGGTAAAACCCATAATGTTCTATGGCGGCGAATGCCGGCCTTTAAAAGAGAAGCATAAAACTAAGTTAAGTGTTGCGGAGATGTGAATGATTAGGTGGATGAGTGGCTTTACACTTAAGAGACAAAATACGAAATGAATATATCCTAGATAGGGTTGGAGTACCTCTAGTGACAGAAAAAATTAGGGAGAGTCGTCTTAGATGATTTGGTCACATTAAGTGTCAACCATCTGATGATCCGATTAGAAGAGTAGATGTTCTAGATTCGACTTATCTTAAGAAAGGACGAGGTAAACCCACGAAGACTTGGGCAGATTTTATAAAGAAATTATCTTAAATTATTAGAGTTAAATGAAAATATGACACTAAATAGGACGCAATGGAGAAAAAGGATTCATGTAGCCGACCCCACTTAGTAGGCTAAAGGTTTTGTTGTTGTTATTGTAGTTGCTTGTTATGTTTCTTGGATGCTAAAACTGTTTTTCACGTATTAATCTTCATATCATATCTATTTAATATAAACTTATTCCAGATCTCCGGTGTTAAAAATATATTCCACATAGCACTTTTTACCTGTTAATCCTGCACACAGGCAGAACGCAATTCATCTTGAGGAGAAGGAAAGAAAAGAAGAGGAGATCCGGAATCAGATCATCGCAGAGGCATACGAATTCAAACTAGCCTTCTATGAGAAGCGCCGACTTGATGCCGACATCAACAAGGCTAACAACAGGGAAAAAGAGAAGGTGCTTTCAATTCTTAACAAACCAAGAGAATTTTCATGCTAATGCTGATAAGCACTACTGGAAAGCTATAACAGAAATCATCCCCAATGAAGTGCCGACTATTAAGACGAGAGGGAAGAAAGAGCAGGAGAAGAAAACATCTATTACGGTGGTTCCGGGGCCAAAACCTGGAAAGCCTACCGATCTATCCAGGATGCGTCAGTTGCTGGTGAAGCTTAAGCATACCCCTCCGCCTCAGATGAAAGAAGATGGCGATTCTGAAGTGAAGAAAGCTGATAAGAAAATAACATCAGAAGAAGCATCCAGCGTTAGTGATGCTAAATCAAGCCAAAAAGAAGTAACACAAGTTCCAGAAGTAGCAGTAGCAGAAGGAAAAATAGCTGCAGAGCCAAATGCTGTATCCACCAAGTGAGACTGAATTACCTGGCTTTCAGGAGTTTATCTTCCACATCCGGCTTCGCACAGAAAACCTTAAGGAGTATTTGTTCAGTTATCTTTGTACTGATTTTGCATCTGGTTTGTCCGATCGGAGATAATTAACAGTATTTATGAGCCTAAAGTTTGCTTGCACTGTAGAATGTGGTTTATATTAATAATGAACGTCATTTGATTAGCCATTATCATATGTTTAATTTTAGGAAGATTTACATGCATATCACTTAATTCCTATGCATTTCCTAAACTGAAATTTATAAAAGTGCCACCTTACTTATGGATGAAAATATTTATTTATACCAAATGCAGTTACATTGAGAAAAGTGTAATATAAATTTTGATTGATTATTTATACACTGCACTGATTTTATAATAAATTCAATCGGTATACGACACTTTATTTTATTTGCTGGATATTCGTAATAAACTTGAATTTACATATAAAGCACCCAAACTTGGTTTTTTACGGTAGAACCGGTAGAAATCAACGAAATGTCGGAAGGAGCGCTCCGTCTCTACCCTAGGTCACGCCGGCGCCCCCCGTAACGTTCGTCTCCTTCTCCGCCATTAATCTCCTTCCCTCCGTTACTAATCTCCTGTATTCAGCCCTCGGAGCTCGCTGGAAAAGCTGCGGGCAGCTGCAAAGGAACCTTCGTCCAAACATTGCAGCCCTCATCTATGACTCCTGTTCCCCGCCACTGCCCGTGCCATCATAGCCGCCAAGGCGCCTTGCTCTCCCCTGCTGTCTCTGTCCTCTGGTAGCCACCCTTTTCATATGATCTATCCGGCCAGCCGCTTCTAATCCACTCTCAAAGACTCGCCGTGGTTGTATTGCCTCGCCTTATGACTGTCGTCTTCGGCCAAAAGAAGGTCGTTGCTGTTGGCTTGCAAGTTGCAAGAAGAGCCCATTTTGTAGTGATGCATGGTTGATGGAATTATGTACATTTCATTCAAATTAATTAGCTTTATAAATTAGGGAGACCTACTCAGGTACCACTCAATTCTTATGTATTTATATATCAAATACCTAAACTTATTTTTTATATATATGTCACTTTATTTATGCATAAAAAATGTGTTTTTTTTATAATCTCATCATTTACAAGAGTTATTATATTTAATGATATCTCTTGCCTGCATACCTTAAATCTTGAAACATCTGGCTAAATAATTCATTAAAATATAATAAAATCTAACATTTGCCATGCCCAATAGATTTCATGAATTTGGATTTATAAAATACTTCTAAGGCCCTCTCTGGGGCCTCTTATTTCGTTGAACACAGCCCCAAACCACAATGCATTTTTTTTTTATTTCGTTTTGATGTTTTTTCGCAACACGTCGTGAAGTTCAGTGGAATGCGGCCATGAGTTCAAAATCGCGGCCTGCATTTCCTTTTATACAGCAAGTGTTGCGGGCAGCTCCGATTACTACCCTATCCCCTTGCGACACTTCTCCCTCCCCCTTCTCGCGGCCGAGCCTCTCCATCCCCCTTGCTGCGATTGAGCCTCTCCCTCCTCATTGTCGCCCTGAGCTTCTCACTCCCAGGTCGCCTCCTTCTGTCCGGTCCGTGATCGGTGTCTCGTGTTTGGTTGGATTCTTTCCTTTCTTTCGGCATCTGGTATTCTCTTCAAACTTCTCTTTGGCATTATGATTTTTTGGATTGGATGTTCTCCTTTTGGTTTTCAAATGATTGGTTTATTTTTGCTGATTTTTTTATTATTTTTTCGATTGATTTTCAATTAGGGCGATTTCATTTTTGACTGGTTTTCGAGTGGGTTGTGTGGTTCTTTGATTGGTGTGATAGTTGTTGTTTGGGTTCTTGGTTGCAGTTGGGATGCTGGCTGTGCTATGATGTGTTTGTGGTTTTATGGTTTTGGTGGAGGCTGTTGTTTGGGATGCTGGATTTGGTTATGTGGTTGTGGCGGTGACTGTTGTAAGGGGGCGCTGGCTGTGGTTGGGGTGCTGGCTATGTCGTGATGTGGCTATGGGTTCTACGAGTTTGTTGATGGCTGGTATTTGGGATGTTGGCTGTGGTTGGGGTACTAGCTGTGGTTGGGGTACTGGCTGTGCTTTGATGTGGACATGGGTTCCATGGTTTTCGTGGTGATTGTTGTTTGGGATGCTGGCTGTGGTTATGTGATTGTGGTTGCGACTGTTGTAAGTGGGTGTTGGTTATGGTTGGGGTGTTGGATGTGGTTGTGGGTTCTTGAGTGTTGTGGTGGTTATTATTTGGGACGTTGGCTGTGGTTGGGGTGATGGTGGGTGTGGCTTTGGGTTGGTGTCTGTGCCTCTGGTGTCTCTGTGAATTCATAGCATATTTCCTATAATTTGCGTTGTGGGTTATGGGTTATAGTGGTTGTAAGTTGGGGTGGTGTGGTGGTTGTTGGTTGTGTATGAATATGTAGCTAGGTTGCTTCTATCTAGTGCGTGTGTGTGTTGGGTCTGGATTGTGTTGTTGTTTGGTGCTCTGGATTGTGATGTGTGTGTGCCTCGGGTTGTGTGGTTGTGTGGTGGTGTGCAGATTGTGATTATCACGATGACTCTCCACAATTACATTCAACGACATCCTTCTTGCAACAACATCAACTTCTGTAGGGCGAACAAGGATCATGAGCATGTATTTGCCTATGATAAGCTTGAGAATGATGCTTACACCACTTATACTAAAGATGGGGAAGGTGCTTAGGAGATGATAGTGTTGATGAAACAAATTACGAATTTGATAATAAGAGGGTGATTGGAGTATTTCTTCTGTATTTAATACTAGTTGTACTTTATTTCTTTTATTCAAAATTATTAGGACTTCACATTTTATATTGATTGTTTGAACATTTTGCGGTATTTGTAAGTGTATTTTTTTTCCCATTTGTGTTTCACTTGTTTTTCTTTTGGTGTGTTTAAGAGATCAATAATGAGATGTTTGACCTTAAGAGTTCTTCTGGATGGTCTGTCAGTCGTTGTTGGTTGGTGTCACATGTGAAATTCTAATGAAAGCAACCAAGTTCCTCTCTTCTTTTCGGCAATATGGTTCTGAGGATTTTTTGGATGACATTTTTTTGGTGATATGTGATATGTCTTGTAACATGCTCAACTTTCTTTAGATTTTAACACTTATTTTTTATGAAATAACACTTTATAAAAAAGCATTTTTTTGTGTTTTTATTGCAGGTGTAACAGGTAGGATGATTGGAGCAGAAATGAAGTGCAACAAAGACGAAACAGAGCACTTGGGGAACAAGATGCTTTCAGCACACTAGCGCCTAGGCGCCATCCTTGAGCGCCAAGAAACTCTACTCTGGGGCCTTAGCGCCAGTCCAACGGCGCCTAAGTGCTGGTCATATCCAGCTAATAAAGACAATGGGGCCTTGGCACCTAGGCGCCAGTTATTATCCATGCAAACAGATAGAGTGGCGCCTTAGCGCTAGTCCAGCGGCGCCTTGGTGCCAGTCCAGCGGCGCCTTGGCGCCAAAACTGTTCGAGACAGTTTCTACAGTTGATTATGCACGAATTTGGGAGTCAAGAAGTCGGGGAAGTAGTTAAGACGAGAGGATGATCAGTGTGGAAGACTTAGAGAAAGTCTAAGGGTGCAGAAAACAAGAGTTGAGATCTAGGGTTTACATTTTTCTGCATTTTATTAGAGAGATTTGAGAGAATTTTGTAAAAAAAATATTGTTATCAGTGCAATAAACATTTGAAGATCACTTAGGGATGAGTTTTCACTTCTTTTCTCAGGGAAAAAGCCAAGTGTTTCATTTTACATTGTCTTGTATTAGTTGCAAACTCATTTTCTATCAATTTGTTTTATTATAAGATGTTGAATTGTAATGTTTTCTTAATGCACTCTGATTAGATCATTTATACCCTTATTATGTGATGAATTAGTAATATATGTATGATACTTGGTTACATTTAGAATAAATTTTTAATCATTAATATAATGGTTTTACTTTGTTCTTAATTTACTTATCATTTTGGCCAAGTGATATGTTAAAATTTGTTTTGAATCCTTAATGACTCGAGAGAGTTATTACTTTAACAACTAGGAGAAACCATATTGCACTAGCGGCTAAATAATGATATCTCTAGCCTTCATACCTTAAATCTTGAAACATCCGCCTAAATAATTCATCAAAATATAGTAAAATTTAACATTTGCAATGCTCAATAGATTTCATGCTTTAGCTTAACTTTTTCTGAATTTGGATTTACAAAATACTACTAAAATATATGCTGACTATTTACATACATACCGCTCAGTTCTTACATATATATATATATATATGTTCTCTCCATGAATTCAACGGTAGCTTTATATATATATATATATATATATATATATAGCTACCGTTGAATTCATGGAAAGAACATATTTGGAGTCTATTCGTCACTTGAACTCTTTGGGGATGGAGAAATGACCTGAAAGGGCTGGACTAACCTTGTCGTCTCTTATACCATTGCAATAGATTATTGTGAGGCTCTGCAAATCATTCCATGACAGCATATTGATTCCAGACCCTTTGTTGTTATCTTCGAACATCCTTCCGGTTATAGAAGTTTCACCCTCCTGCCAAAATGCAAGGAGAGAAATATTTTACATGATGATTGATTATGAATGGCTTCTAATTATAACATGAAGCTAAGAAACTGATTCAGAATGTGTATGTGAATACACATACAAAGCAAGGAAAAAAATAGGGATAGACAGAAAAATCTAAAAGGCTTTGTCCCGATCACACAAAGAAAGCTTCTTGATGCAAACTTGACACATGAATTAAAGATTACACGACTGCATTAACTCAAGGGCAATAACAAAACACAATATTAGCCAAAAAAATACTGAAATTTTTGGCACAAAATAGAGTGATGAGCAATTAATTTACAAAAGTTTATCATATTTTAATATTCTTGGTTCATCAAAAATTATTTAGACATCTCAAGTTAGGATTCACATCATACAATTAATCATACAAAAATCAAAGTTTATTTGTTAGATATGTAAGTCCATAAGAACTGTGTTGTATGTTTGTAAATGCCCTTTAAAAAGTGAAGTCTAACACTACACCTGAAGATAAAAACATGATTAACATAAAGTTTTCATTATTTAATTAACTGGTTATTCCTTAAAACAAAACAAATAAATAAAAATTAGTTATTCATACTTTTTCTCCTCAACCAAACAAATGGTTGAAAGCTAATTTTAATTCAACTTCCGTGTTGTTCTATTTCTATTTCATTTGCTTTTCCCATCATTCAATTCCATTCAACAAAACCAGACCATTGGGCAAAGTGGTGGAAGAAAGCCACGACTGATGACCTAATCAAATTGTAGCCATGTTCACGACCTCCATGAGGATCTAAAACAAAATTCCAATTCCAACATTATCTCACATTTGAGCGACACAAAACCGCCAAAGTGTAAATAAAAACTGTAATCCTTTGCAAACCAATGAAATAAAGGATTCATAAAGCTGGACCCTAATAGTTAGAATAAGGCCAATGACGATGAGTCAACCACTTTTCACTCAAACACATTTATTATTTAACACATGACATCATATACCATCAAATTGAAGAAAATTAGCTTACTCTTTTAATCAAAAGGTTTTTTGGAAACTTAAAGCCCGTGGTTTTGATAAATCTAACTCTTGCTCACTGTAATATAAAGTAATTCTCTCGCTCTGCAATAATAAATCCTAAGGAAAAAAAAAAAAAAAAAATTTATCATGGTTTAGCACAATTTAACAATTGCAATGCCAAACAGGTTATTGTTAATAGAATTTGTGCAGAATTTAAGCAGTCTTTAAACCAAAACCTGCCAAACAACAAAAATGCAACTCCCAACATTCAGAGGAGATAAAGAAACTCTATTTCTCAAAAATAATAAATCCTAGAGGAAATTGCCCAAAAATTCATCATGGCTTAGCACAATTTAGCAATTGCAATGCCAAATAGGTTGTTGATAACAAAGTTTGTGGAGTTTTAAGCAGTATTTAAACTAAATCCTGCTAAACAACAGAAAAGACAACAAAACCTACAAATATTAAGCATCCCTCAAAAGGTAGGCAATAAGCTACCACTCCAATATCTCACAATGCCCTGGAAGGCTAAAATCATCTTGGCTGCACCGGCTGCCTTTACAGGCCATCCTTGATGCCTCACCAGTATAATGAAAGTGGAAGAGAATAACAACATTACCGCCACTTATTGAAACTATAATAATGACTTCCATGGGAAATACCCAACTTAAAGACGTTCAACAAAAACGAGCAGAGACGAGGGTTAGGAGATGCACATCAAAACTTAAGAGCGGACTCTGCATGCAGTGTCCTATCTTGAACGGTGATCTACGGTCATAATATATTTCAAATTTTTTTTTTTAAATTTTCGGTGGGGCCCACCGAAATACATCCTGACTGATCTACGGTCCGACCGTAGATCATCTGATCTACGGTCAGGATCAGACACCGCATGCATCTCTGAATGCGGTGTCCATCCGTATGCAATAATTTTTCCCGCGAGTGAGGCAGAGTAAGGCCTCGGTTGCTTGCGCTAGAGAACGAGTGACGAGGGTTACGGCTGGAGAGCGCAGAAGAAGACGAGGGTTACGAAGGGCACGACCTGAGAGACGAAAAAAAATTTACTTAGCGTAAGACACGTAATTTGTGGTGGTCCTGCATTAAATTAATAAAATAAATTGAAATAATTTAGCGCATGACCCGTAATCCGGCCCGTGATGTAACATGTTTGTAACCTGATCTATAACTCCGATATGCCATTCCTATAAATCCCGCGGTCAGCCTGCAGTAACGCGATTGTAACCGGGCAATACTAGCCATGTACCTTTCGCATTACAGGGCCATGTAACGCGTCTGTAATTTTATTGTAACCTGGTTGTAACATTCTGGTTATACCGCGGGTGTAACCTGAATGAAACTTCTATTTAACATCGTCGCCGCGGAAGGAGATTTATACTATTATTGTAACTCGATTATAACAGTCGTATAACAGACGTTAAATCCCGTATAGAGGAACAACGCTTGTAACCGCAGATTAGAGATTGTACCCTTCTTGTAACTGCCATGTAATAGACGATTAAGCCCGTTCAATTGGAACCGTGCGTGTACCCTGAATATAATTGCGTTGTACATGATTTAAATTGGAGAGCGCGAAACATGGTATTTAAGCAGCTAGGTTTACTGTTTCATTGTTCTCTGGCCATTTTCTTCTGCAGCGGCAGCTTCTGGCGCGAAGCATGAACTTAGAGATGGAGTACGACTACAGAGAGTGTCAGTTTATGTTCGACGCAGTCTATGACGCAGAAGGAGAAGATGGGCGTAATCCTGACAGGACAGAAGAAGTGGAACTTAAAATGGAGGCATATTTGGAGATGTTTTATTATTATATTTAGTTTAGGGTTTTCTTTAATATTCTTGGTTGTTATGGCTTTCTTATATTTATGATGTATCTGTTTTTTTGAAGGTGGATGTATGTTGTGTTATGTTTGCATAGTTGCATGGTATTAGATTTAATAAAAACAGTGAAGTAAACATTGAAGTAATTAATATATCCTGCATTAAACTCAAATTTTTGGAGGCGCATGTTTGTAGATAATTAAAAATATTAAAGTATTTGGAGACGCATGTTTTTAGAGGTATATGATTTTAGGTTAGTTTTCTTTTTTTTTATTTAGATGTGTCATTATGAAGTTTAGGGATGTTTTCAAAGCTTTCTATTAAGCCTAACATTTTATTCTCTTATTTGCAGTTTGGTAAGAGAAATGCTAGTTGTACCGAGCAAACAACAAACATATTACTTCAAACGATGGTCCACAATGAGAAAGAAGCTTATGAAGTACATTGTGCTTACGCTCATCATATTGGATTCAGTGTTCGTAAGAACCAAACTACGTTTTGGACTAACTCTAGAAATATCAAGACGACGGACTTTGTATGTGGAAAAACAGGTTTCAAGAAAGAGCTCAAGATTACAGAAACTGTTAAATATAGAAGAGCATAAACAAGAACTCGTTGCCCTGCAGTGATCCGATATGGAGTTGATGACGAAGGCAATTGGACAGTTAAAAAATTAATTGAATCGTATAAACACTCATTAACGAACCCTAGTGACAAGCACTTGTTGCGTTCCATCAGAAAGATAAGTGAAGTAAATGCAGATGTGCTTAGATCCATGACAAAGATAAGACCAAAAGATGCTTTTAACTTCCTAGCCCAAGAATTTGGAGGTGTAGAGAACTTGGAATGCACAAAGATAGATGCTTTCAATTTCATTCAGAGGGAGAAGAGATGTAGATTTGAAAATAGTGATGTGAATGCTTTATTGCAGTTGTTTACAGAGAGACGTGTCGAGGATAGCATGTTCGAATGAGATTTTGAAACTGATGTTAGCGACAGGCTGATGAGTTTTTTTTTGGAGAGATGGGATGTCCAGGCTTGATTATGACTGCTTTGGAGATGTGATTATTTTTTATACGAGCTATAGGTTAAATAAATATAACATATGTTGTGCTCCTATTGTTGGTGTTAACCATAATTGGCAGAATGTTCTATTTGGAGTCGGATTCTTGTCAGAGGAAACGACGGACTCGTTCAAATGGCTTTTTAAATATTTCATCCATATCATGAGTGATAATCTTCCAATAATAATCTACACTGATCAAGATCAAGCTATGGCTAGAGAAATAACAGAAGTTTTGCTAAATACACGCCATAGATTATGTCAGTGGCACATATACAAGAATTTGCCTGCAAAGGTTTATTGCGGCGTGCTGAATAGGATAGTAGTAATCTTTTTTATAAATGCTTGAGCAAATGCGAGTCTGAAGAGGAATTTGATGATACATGGAGGGTGATGATTGAGACAGGTGAGACAGGTAATCTGCATTGGCTAGATGATATGTACAAGATTAGACATAAGTGGTATACAATTTTTAATAAGGATATATTTGGAATGGGAATTTTATCGACACAGAGGAGCGAGTCAACCAATTGCATCTGCCATGGTGTCTCAAAACCTACAAGTTCTATTACAGATTGTTTCTTGGGCATTGAAAATGTAATGAGAACATGGAGGCGAAACAAAAAGAACGAGTATATCAAATGTGATCAATTTATGATTAAATGTAATGAGAACATGGAGGCGAAACAAAAAGAACGAGTATATCAAATGTGATCAATTTATGATTAAATGTAATGAGAACATGGAGGCGAAACAAAAAGAACGAGTATTTCAAATGTGATCAATTTATGATTACTCCTGTCACGAAGAGCAGCCCAATACTGAGGCAGGCAGCTGCATTTTACTCAAGGAAGCTGTACACAATATTTGAGGAAAAATTTTTACACAGGTCCTGTGGTCTTCAATTACATGGCTCTATAAACAATGAAAATGAATTTTTCATTAAGAATTTGGATGATTACAAGACAAATGCTACTTGGTCAGTTCATTTCGACAGTTTGAGTTTGGATATTAAGTGCAGCTGCAGGAAGTTCAAAATGATGAAAATGATGGGGCTATATGTCCACACTCTCTAAGAGTTCTAAACTTTCTACATATTAGGAAGATACCTGATAAATATCTATTATTGAGATGGTCTGAAAATGCAAAAAAAGATGTATATAACAGTTCTGGGTACATGCATATGCAACAGTCACAAACCTCGCATGATATTAGAGTCGACCTAATTTTCCAAGCACACATGCAGAAAACAACTTATCAATACACCTAAAAAGCAAAGGGCAATCCAGAAGCTGAGCAACGCATGAGGGAGTCCATGAAGAAACTGTCATTAGATATTGATGACATATTGATTGGTAAAGGTTCTAGAGCTAGGAGTAAATAAAAGAAAAATAAAAAGTCTGTCAACAATGAATCAAATCTGAATGATCTTGCCAAAATGCAGCCGAAAGCCCGAAAAGTATATCTAATGCCAAACTAAAAGGGTATTGGGAAAAAAATAAAAAATCAAAAGGTGTATTTTATAACTCTAATCCCTTTTCATATGTTTCAACAAACCATTAGTTTTCACCCATAAACACTTTATACACAGGAAAACAAAAAAATGTGTCAACAACCGAAGAACTCGAAACATCACAGTGTCATCCGCCCATGTGCTCACTTCCTAATTTCCTAACACAGGTATAATTTTAATGCTGATTTGTTTAATTATCTATGTTGTTTAGGGTGATTTCAAGTTTTTCACTAATACTTTATTAGTCATTGCAGAATTCCTTTGCTCCACAGAACAGAGAATCCTACACCGCCATGATGACTGATTCACTTAATGAGACAACAATGCCTCCATGGTCTGAATTATTGTAAAAGATGTTGACAAATTCAATTTGATGAAGAAATTCAAAATTTTTTATTTCAGAAATTTAGTTTGAATGAGACAACTTCAGATTTTGGCTCCATATTATGGAATTTTGATTTTTGTTCCTATTTTGTAAATAGATTAGTCAGCAGATTTCGGCTTCCTACTCAGATTTTGGCTTCTTAATTGAGCTTTGTAATCAAATTTTGGCTTCTTATTTAGATTTATAAAAAAAATTTGGTTTCCTACTCAGCTTTGTAATCAGATTTTAGCTTCTTATAAAAATTTGTCATCAGACTATGGATTCTTATTCATCTCTGCAATCAGATTTTGAAATAAGATTTTGGCTTCTTACTCAAAATTGTAATCATATTTTGGAATAATAATTGGTAGTAAGATGTTGGCTGCCTACTCAACTCTGTGATCAGAATTTGAAGACAGTTTTGTAATAAGATTATGTAAGCAGACGTGCAATTCGACCTTGTAATCATATTTGAAGCAGATTTCAAAGCTTTGAACTCAAACTCTGTAAAATGATTTGATATGCTTATCAGATTTGAAAGCCTTGTAATCAAATTTGAAAGCCTTGTAGCAGAATTTCATAGCAAATTTCAAATTTGATTACAAGCCTCATCAGATTGTAAGCCACAGAATATGATATGTAAACAGATTTCAAAGCTTTTTAAACAGATTTTAAAGCTTATTATCCTCAAAATATATTATGTAATTAGATTTATAAGTCACAAAATATATTTGAAACCACAGATTATATCTCCAAACCGCAAATAGACAACACAACAAAATTATTAGACAGAATTTGTACTTTATTCACAGCTGACGAATTCCTTTACAATCATTACATAAATCCAAAAATAAAACCTAAAATACATGTGTCATATGTCCAAACCAAAGAATACATTTGAATGTGCAGAAAATAAAACACATAATACATTGTTAAGTAAGCTCCCCCCAAAAGAAATCCAAAATCCCGAAGCATGCGTGAAATTGTCAACCACCCATATGGCTCTTGCATTATTTAATTTCTTCTTTGGTTCATGAACAAATCAAATAAGTGATATTGTAATAAAAAATCAGCAAGATCAAAGCAATTATTATCTCAAATCAGCATCTTCAAAATGATGATTTTTCTTGTAACCTGGATCTGCATTATAAATAAAGAAAAGCTATGTCATTCCTAAATAACTTTAGCTAAAAATGATGATTTCTTAAATAATACACATAAACCTGTGATCATGTTCTTCACAAAGCAAATTCGCATATCTCGTATCCCATTTCAGCTCTAAACAGTGACATAGAATTCTGCCATTCCAAATACTCTTTCAAATCAGCTTTATTCTTTTACACTATTACTTCCATATATTTACATACAAATATTCCACAGTCAAAACTGTTGCTCTGTACTTGTATGCCCCTGACCATATGTACCGGTCATTTATGCATGTCAAATTGGAAAGCTTGGCTAACATCATTCCAAAAATATTTAATCTGCATAATTATTTGAAGAAAAGAATGAGCTACTGTTTGTTTAAGGATAAAGTATATAACATTGTCTACTTACAATGGCGTCGGTGATATTCATATGCATTTTGTTTGGTAAGGAGTCATAAAATCTCCATCTGCGCTCCATTATTTCCCCAACTAATAATGTCCAATGTTAATTATTTATTATTGGCAGTTGAATCAACTCAACATTCGTAGCAGTTTTGGTTGTAATGTTCTCCACAAATTCTTTAACATTTCTAACTTTATACAGCTGCATAAAAGGAGACATATCACATAAGAATAAAGTTGATATGTTAGAAGTATTTAGGTATGTTATAGGAGAAAGGAATTAGAAAATTTACCCAATGACATGGAGAGACATATAAATAAAATCTATATAAATGCGGTGCTTGACATCTTTTAGCTTCCATCAATATTGTAAAACAATCAACCTGTTTATTTCCTAACTAACCCTCCTTGAGGAGTTCATCTAGATAACGTTGTGTTAACGACACATGTCCCATATTAATACATGTCCCATATTCACATGTCCCATATTAATAACTAAATCTCCTCTGAATTTTAAACATATAAATGTTATGTTAAATCTATATGAAAGTAAAACATCTAAAGCAATTTAAAAACATAGCACACTAACAAATCGATGAATTTGCTACATCAAAGGTCGATTGCTTCCCGCATATAATCTGGAATTTGTTCTCTAGCAGGAAAATCAACCACAAGTGATGCTGGACAGATCTATAAAATAAGTAAATAACATTGTATAGTTTAAATATTAAAATTCTTTATACAAACTCTTAAAGAAAATATTCTATACCTTATAAGGATAATTTTCATCAACATAATGTGTTTCCACCTAATCCCGATTCTCCTCTTTCTCCTCAAATTCTGTCTCCTCCTTATTATCTACAGTTGGTTGATCAACAATAATGTCATAGTTTATAGTAAGCTCTAAAACTATTGATTCCCCCTTATTTACACCCTCTACCTCTTCTTTAACAGACGGTGAATGATGTAATTGGTTTGCTTCACCCTTATTGACACCTCCAACCTATTAATTAATAGATGTTGTTAATTATATTAGCAAGAAGAATTGAATTTAATCATGTGTAGTAAATGTATATACCTCTTCAGGCTCTTCAGCAACTGCCTGTGCTGGTTTACTTTTATTTTTCTGTTCAAAGACCATGAAGGGGGGGGGAACTGAGTTGCCGTTTCTTTCTACCTTTTCTTACTTTAATCCTTCGAATTAAGCTACCTAGTGAGGATGCTTTGGCCCATTTCAATGGTAATTCTCCACCAGGTTGTTTTATTGCTTTATGTAAATCTTCAACTTCAGCTTTTAATTATGTAATTGTATTCTCTATATTTGTAAGGCGATTGTGAAATGTGTCTTTAAAGTCTATGAACAATTTATGATGATCTCTAAGCAGTTCATGTATTTGTTGAAGACCAATAATAGGAGGGCTAGTATCCGTATATGTGTGAGCATGTGTTGGTTTTGGACCGCTGCGCTAAGGAATTATAGCAGAAACATGAATGAATGTGGGAGATTGTGGTCGGGATTGAGTGTCCCGTTGTGGGAGATGCTTTGCGGGGCTGGATGGTTCTTCACGAGCTGGGGCAAGTAATTGATGTTCGCTGTCTTTTATTTCAAAGAAATAATCATAAACCTGCAAGCCAATAAATAGACTCAAACTCAATGAAAGTATAACAAAATCATAATAAGACTGTATATGAAATAAATAAATAAATAAATAACTCACCTCGGGGGCTGTCAGCCTTTTAAAGGCTAGTTGTATCTTTACCAAATTCCACTTAAATTTACTGGACACCTCAACATTCTTGGTCTAATCTCAGGCACTGCTGGGAGGACCAAGGAGGTATGCTCATAAAACCAGAGCTGCATGAAACATGATACAATAATTTACTGCAACGCCCAAAATTATGAATATTCATTTTCATGATTTATATGAATAATACAAACTGTTAGAAGGAATACAAAACCAGTAATGTATCCCAACGACCGATTTTTCTTATTTTCGTGGCACAGATATTGAGTTGTTCGGGCAGAAAATTACATACAGTTGCTGACCAATTATAAGCAGTAAATGATTATACATCTTCATAAATACACGACAACTCTTTCGACATTCTGAAGTTACATGAAGAAAAAAAGTAAATTTGACATTAAAAACTTTATTAATAATTGTAAAAGAGTATTCCAAGACTCCCCTGGTGAGTAGTTCAGCAGTGCAGTTTTTAATTGTCGCGCGTCCATACAGCGGGGCATTACTCCAGTATATAGAGAAACCTCTATTTGGCATGCCAATCAAGAGTGCAACTTTGTCAGCATAAAATTTAAGCTCTTTCCCAGATTGAATGTCATTGGATCAGTATTCCAACAATTTATTATGTGCATTGTCAGAATATGATCTTGAGAGTGCGGAGGGAGTTCAAAAAACTGAGCTAAATTAATTGCTTCCAATTTATTCAATGTTTCCTCGTCCACTGATGGCCGAACCTTATCGAGGACTTCTCGTATTGCAGATGGATGACACCTGCATTTCATTGATTTTGCGCTAAAAACCCTACAATAATACATCATAATAGGTTAAGATCATATTAAAATCCAAATGATCATAAAAGGATGAATTTAAAAGTAAAACCTAAAACATAACCAAGCTTTACAGATTCGAAATGATACCCTAAAAATACCTAGATTCAATATCCTTCTTCTTCTTTGACTCCTTCTCCTTACGACCGCCCTTGACCATTTGTGGTGCCTCCTCGCATTCGGGTTTCTGAGCCTCTCCCAAGTCCGCGACATTGGCCTCTACCAAATTAGTCTTCCTGGTCTCAGCGACGACCTCTCCCATTTTAGTGTTCCTTCGCCTAAGCAATCCACACTCTATTGCAAAAGGAAGACGACGAAGGAAAACCCTAGCATGCGCGAAAGCCTGCTTTCGAAAATGAAAAGTCGTTGTCTTGGTTTCTACCTTTTACCAATGTTATTAAAAATGATTTTTGGAGGTTACAAAAAGGTTAAAATTCATAATTAAGAGATTACAAGATGATTATAACCGCGGTTCCGCGTTATATAAAAGTTTCAGTCAGGTTACACGCGCGGTCTAGATTAAAGGTTACAACCTGGTTACCTAAAAATTACTGTCGCGTTACATGTCTTTACCACGGAAGATATAACTTTGGTATATCTCGGTTACAAGCGCGTTACATAAGTCTTTACCGCAGGATTTATAGGAAGGGTATATCGGAGTTACAGATCGGGTTACAAACGCGTTACATCACGGGCCGGGTTACGGGTCACGCGTGGAATTATTTCAATTTATTTTATTAATTTAATGCAGTGGGCTCGCCCCAAATTACGTGATGTCTTCCGATTGGGTATTGCACGTATCGCTGCGTACGTCTTACATACGCAAATTTTTTCCCTGAAAGTCGGAGTGCTCCTTTCGGGATTTCATCGATTTGGGTGCATCTGCAGTTAAAAAATCAAGTTTGGGTGCTTTTTATGTAACAAAATACTGTTTTGGGTGCTTTAAAAACCCCTTATAATCAAATTGGAAAATTATGACAATTGATTTATTTTGAGAATTAAAACTATTCAGATTACAAAGAAGATTCAGCAAATAAAAAATATCAGCCTACAGTCCGTAAAATATGTATGACAAATTTATGCATTGCAATATCAATTGCAATACCAATGGAATTTTAGCCCCTTCAGCGACAATTTAAGGGCGTAATTAAGCATAAAAAATGTCATCACAAATTTTATTTAGCATAATAAACACCTTCAAATTTTTGATTGCAAAATAATACAAAATTTTCTCATCGCCATCATAAATTCAATCCAATGTTCCATTATAGTTATTTCTAATAGATTTAGGAGCAAAATATCCGTAGACGGTGCATAAGTTGGAAACCTAAAGATTCAAGAAATAGAAGAAATTGTATATGGCTTATAAATTAGACGCTGGAGTAGTATCTCTTAGATCACTCGTGCCATGCGCACTTACATTTGTTTCTTAACATATGAAGTTCTATCATCCGATATTTAATTGATAAACTTATTGACCAAGTCGGCATATATAATGGTGGTGTCGTTGTCTACCATAATCGTGGTAGCATGGATCTCGATGCAATGCTGAGGAACGTGGCAAACGAATTGGGTTCTTAGTCAAGATGTGATGGAACTAGTCAACAAACTAAATTGAATAATAAAAAGATTAATGCCAAAATCAAGAGATCCTCACGAAGCTCTGTCGAGTCCTTCACCTAGTCCGTGGGATGACCCACGAGGAGGTTGAACGAAAGATACCCGTAAGCTGAGCCGAACAAAAGACGCCTTATCATTCAGCCAATGAGGCAAGAATTCGAGAAGAAGCCATGGGATTGTCCAATCGAGGACCTTCATACCCTCTTTATTTGGTTCGACCTATCATCACCGAGCGGACAAGCACAAGCCAACGATTAAGAAACATGTCGTTGTTAGTCAATAATTGTTTATTAGCCTAATTAAATGTATCGTGTAAATTACTATGATGCACCTACATTTCCTTATATAGGAAAGAGCCTAAAGATGATTATGTACTCAAGTTGTCTCCTATACTTATAAATAGGAGACCATGTCATGAGAAAAGACTCTAGAAACTTATTTTTAATGTTCTTTCACTTCACCTTTATTTGTTTCACATACTCTATTCTTTGGGTGTGATTTTATGACACTTTTGGGTTCAACACATTGAAAGGTGCGGTGAGCATGGAAGCATGCCACCAACAAGGAGAGGAGTACAACGCAACAGTAAAACAACTGTCCGAGAAACAAAGAACCAAGCTTCGATGCGGATAACACGAGAGAGATTATGTGATAGCAAGTAATGGAGATAAAAGAACAGTTGATGCTAAAGATGAGAGAACAGATTGTGGGTACTTTTCAAATAGCCTTGACCATAGGAAGCCAAACCCCACAGACCCAAAATCCTTAAGAGTATAATGATCAAGAGCCCGACCGCTGGGATGGACCAGGGACCAACGATAGGCAAGATGGGTCGATTCCCGATGGTTGAAGGTCCCAATTAGAAGAGAACAGGGGGTGACAATTTCCATTACCAAGATAGCATCGAATCAACCCCAGCTGAGAGACACCGCACCATGTGAACAACAGCCCTCCGTCATGCCAAAAATGACTTATCCTGGCAAATTTCTGAAGCTAACCCCTAGAGAAGTTCAAAACCACCAACCTTGATTCATATAAATGCCTCATCGACCCCCACCGACCATGTGGCTATTTTTTGAGTCGGCAGCCTGCATACTGAAAAATCACTGATGCATTCAAGTGTCGCTTGTTCCTCACCACGTTGAGGGTGTCGGCCCTTCGATAGTTCAACGCTCTCCTATCAGGAGTCATCCCATCCTTCTTTGAGTTCAAGAGGCTATTCATAGCCCATTTTGTCAGTGCACAAAAACAACGAAAGAAGTCCCATACTCATTATTGATCAAGTAGAAAGAGGGAGAGACCCTATATTCGTACATCACTTCCAACGAAAGATGCTGTAATATCAGAACCTCAAACCCTTGATCGCTCAAACCATCTTGACACGGTTGGTAAAGAGCGAGCATTTTAAATGAGCCCTTGGCCTATGTGAGTGAAGATCGCTGACCAAATTGATGGAGATGGCTAACCACAACATTGCTGGTGATGAGTTAGTCCTTAACGATCTAGAGAAGGTCATGAAGGTCGTAGTTGACGCCCAATCATAGAATAGGGAATTGGTAGATGACAGTTGAAAAGCAAAGGACGACCCTCATCCCACTACTCACCCTAGCTACAAAAATATCTCACGCGTCAGCAAGGGGAGTTCAAAGGGTGACCATCAAGATAAACATTCTCAGTACCTTATTCGAAGGCCAGCCCACCATAATGAACAACCAACAATTTAGTAGGAGCAACTCAAATGACTTTTCTAAGGATCTCAATGGCTGAATTGGTGGAAGCCATTTAAGATAAAGATTACTTCAAGAAGCCTTAACCAATAAGGACCGAGAGCTTGGCCTGAAACCTGCACAACTTCTACGCCTACCACCAAGACTATGACTATGATAAGGAAGAGTGCAGACAATATAGAAGCCTTGTAAAGGACTTGATCAAGGACGAAAGGTTGAAAAATTTTGTGGTTGCCGAGGAAATTACTCAAAGATAAAGGAAGGCCCCAGTCCGTTGAATGAGGATTGAATCCATCTGAACCAACACTATTGGGATCTGAGCTATAATACCAGCGATTCTAGGAGAAGGCGGAGAGTCTTTCAAATGATCAAGCATGAAAAGAGTCCAGTCAGGAGAACTATTAAGCACCATTCTAGTTTCATTAAGGACCACACATCCCCCAATCACTTTCACTGATGAGGACCTGCAGCGAGAGGTAACACTTATAACGATGCAATCGTCATTATGAATTTACTTAATGAGTACCAAGTGGGATGCAAGCTCATCAATACTGAGAACCTGATGAACATCTTGTTTAAATTTGTGTTCTACAAGCTCAACCTAGTGGTGCACTAGATGGTAGCATAATCTGACCCTCATTTTGGATTCTCAAGAGAGAGAAATGAGGCCCTTGGTGTAATCACACTGACAGTAACCTGAGGGGACAAGGACCAGTAGTTTGTAAGGTCCGAAAACTTCTTAGTGGTGAACTCCATGCCCACATACAATGATATCTTTGGCCCCTGTGTTCCCGACTTTCTATATGTTAATGCGATGTATGTGATTATTTTCTTAAATTTCCTTACTTATAATTCTTACTTTGTAATGGCGCCAAAAAGTTGATCTCTAGCAATAACTAAGCAAAAACTTGACTTCGAAGCAAATGAGAATATAATTATTATATTTAAATATGAGATACTACACAAGTATACATATCATTATCAAGTAATATAAGACTTTTTGATTAAGCCACGAATATCCGAATATCGAACCCATAGGAAACCCATAGGAAAAACTAAAATATGCAACTACAAATCAGAAGAAATTAAATAATAAATTCTACTTAGCAAAATATTCTCACTCAAACTTTAGATGTTATAATAGGAAAGAAAGTTCGTTTCTTTTTGTAATTTTTGATAATTTAAAATAAAGTAAACAACTAACTAAATTTAACTAGATACTTGTAAAATGAAGACAATATAAATAAAATATTTTTTTTCCCGATCATGAATCAGTAATAAGTATAGAAATTCTATTGTGGAAATATTCAAAGTGTTTCTTTACCTTTACTAGAGATGCTATAAAAAACATTGACTAATTTAAAGTTTGAATAGTCTTGAAGACAGGTTAGGTAAGGAAGATAGTAGCTCCCACTCTAGAGTTCCATCTTCTCCCTCCACCTGGGGGCTAACATCTCTTATCAAAACCTAAAACTATAAACCAAATTTGGGGCTTTAGCCTGTTACTCTAAAGTCCTCTAATTCTACACCCTTCAAAGTTTATTTCCCTATTTATTTGCACTCAATCATATGAATTACATTCTCATTCATACAATTTATTGCGATTCTTACCATTTGTTGAATGAGACAATATCATCTTAAATCTTACATGTTCTCTCAACAGGTATTAACATCTTAATTGGCCAAATCAAGAAGTAAATGAAGTACAAGGTTTAAAATCCTCACAACTTCTTCTAACATTAAAGATTAATACTTCACACAACTTACATCCAATACTTAATAACTTATCATTTTTAAGGAAAAAGATAAATAAAACTACTCAGAATTCATGGAGAAAACACATCCACACTTAAATTTGAAAGTAGAAATCATGCAAAAAAATAAGAAGTCTAAATTAAAGCCAAATGTAGTCACAAAGATAAAAACTTATCTCAAATCCTCTCCACCAAAGTTATGAAGTTCCTTTGAATCTCTTCCTTCACTTACAATACAAACTACAACTTAAAATAAAAAAAAAAGTGGGTGGCGGCGTCGTATGGGTATGATGGATGAAGGCTCTGGATGGATGGATGGATGGATCCTCTTCTTCTTCAATCCAACTCTTCTTTTATTATTTTCAAAAAGGTGCCTTGGCATCTCTTCAAAATGTGTCCACATTCAATGAATCTTCTAGAAGCTTCCTTCTTTCAAAAGCCAATTGAATGAATTTTCTTGTCAATTAACTATTTCCCACGTTTTCACCAAGGGTTGTTTCAGACACATCTTCAAAAATTCATCCAAATTCATTGAATCATCAAGTAACTACTTATGGCGCTTAAGCACGGGGTACTGGGCACTTAGGCATGACTCTCTCTGTTTCACTGACGTGTAAGCGCCAATCCTGGGCGCTTAGGCGCCTCAGTTCAGTTTCATACCTTCTTCATTTTTGCTCTAAATTTGATCATTTTTCACTCATTTCACCATTTTTTTATCCCTTTGATTATACCTAAAATAAAAATACACAAATATCTTTCATTAAAGCGCAATATCTCAAAAATAGGTATAAAAATGTGTACATAAAGACTATATATTTTAGGTGTATCAAAAGCCATCAAACTTAAAATGTGAGTCGTCCTCAAGTGACACTCCAATCCTTTAAAACCAATATAAGTAGATTATGTAAATGAGTTTCTTTAGGATTCTAAAATTTTGATCTAGAAATATAGTAGTTCAATTTCGAAAAAATATTAGTATATGTGACCAACTTAAAGTTTCAAAATTTTTAATGTTAAGAAGTTTCAAAATATGTATTTCTATCTTGTTTAGAAATATTGTAAATTCTCCAAATATAGAGTTTAGGCATTCTATCTTCTCCACTAAAAAAATTTTATTAAGAAAAAAATTTACTTACTGTATTATATTCGTAAGCTTAAGAGTTTCTCAAGTCTTATACATTAAAAAGATTAGATGTGGAAATAATTTTTAATTAGACACTAGTCTTCAAGCTTCTCCTCCCTTTTTCAATTTTCTCATCTTTTCTTTTTTTTCTTTGTTTTTTTCAAGTGAGGATTACTGATACACCTAAAATATATAGTGTTTTTAGACACATTTTTATACCTATTTTTGAGATATTGAGCTTTAATGGAAGGTATATGTATGTTTTTCTTTCAGGTATAAGTTAAAAGGTGAAAAATGCTTAAAGGAGTGAAAAATGATCAAATTTGGACCAAAAAGGTGAAAATTGTGCTAGTGTTTTGGCCCCTAGGCGCCAGATCTGACACTTAAGCGCCGGTGAAACAGAGAAGGTCTCGCCTAAGCGCCAGAGGCCCTGCGCTTAAGCGCCATAGGCAGTTATTTGAAGATTTTCTTCATTTGGCCGAATTTTGAAGAGGTATTTGAGGCACCTATTGGCTTAAGAGGGTGGTTATGACCACTAAGAATGAAAATATTATTAAAATATTTGTGAAAGGAGGCATCCTTTGGAGGATTCATTAAACATGGACACATTTTGAAGAGTTTCCAAGGCACCTTTTGGAGAATTATAAAAGAAGGATGTTGAAACATTTGAAGAGGGTGCTTGAAAGTTCTGAAAAGAGTAGAAGAAGAGGAGTTCTAAGGAGTTTGGAGAGGTAATTTTGGAGAGATTTTCAAACACCACAAAAATTTACTTTAACCTTTTTGTTTTTAGTTTATTTTGAAAGTGTTGTAAAAGAGAAGAGATTCAAAGGAACTTCAAGAGTTTGGTGGAGAATTTGAGATAAGTTTTTATCTTTTGTTTTAAACTACTTTTGGTTTTAATCGAGACTTCTTGTTGGTTTGACAATGATTTCTACTTTTAAACTAAACTATGTTTTTATTTTCTCCATGGATTCTGAGTAGTTTTCTTTATCTTTTTCCTTAAAATGATAAGTAATTAAAGTTTGGATGGAAGTTGTGGAAAGTATTGATCTTTAATGTTGGAAGAAGTTGTGATGATTTAAATACACGAACTTCATTTACTTCTTGATTTGGCCTATCCAGATGTTATAATTTGTTGTGAGAACATGTAAGAATCAGGCTGGTATTGTCTCAGTTAACAATTGGAAAGAATCATACGAGGTTGTATAAATGAGAATATAATTCATATGATTTAGTGTAAATAAATAGGGAAATAATCATTTAAGGGTGTAGAGTTAGAGGACTTTAAAGTGACAGGTTAAAGCCCCCAACTTGGTTTATTGTTTTAGGTTCCGATACGAGATATTAGCTCCCAGATGGAGGGAATCGAGGGAACTCTAGAGTGAGAGCCGGTATCTTCCCTGCCTAGCCGGTCTTCAGAACTATTCAAACTTTAAATTAACCAATGTTCTTTATAACATCTCTAGTAAGGGTAAAGAATATAATTGCTCCTATTTGGCACAACATAATTCACATACTTCCACAACAGAATTCGTATACTTATTACTGATTCATGATAATGAGAAAGATATTTTTCAATTTCAGTGTTTTTCTTTTACATAAACTAAAGTTATCTTTTTAAATTATTATTGTTCTGTCAAAATATTATTGTTCTGTCAAACTTTTTAAATTACTACTGTTTTGTCAAAATATCAAAAATACCAAAAAAATTTGAATTTTAATTACTGTGAATACATCTTAAAGTTAAGTAATTGTCTTTTTAAAATAGAAAGATTGTTGTTCAATAGTGCAGATTGCATATTTCCTTGTGGGTTCGATATTCAGGTCTTAATCTATTTGCACAATTTTCACCTATTTGCTTCAAATTTGATCCTTTTTCACTCATTTAAGCATTTTTTACCTTTTTAATTGTATCTGAAAGAAAAACACACAAATACCTTCCATTAAAAAATAATAACTCAAAAATAAGTATAAAAATGTGTCTAAAAACACTCTATATTATAGGTGTATCAGGTATGAGGAGAAGTCTCATTTCACTTCCATGTAACCTTAAATCCTAAGTGAAAAAGAGAGAGTATTGGAAAAATGTCATCTTGGGAGAGTGATTTAAAAAAGCAGGAGGAAGCAATGAGAAAGAAGTTTATTAGTCAGAGTGTGCAAGAGTTACATAATGGATTCCTCACTGTTAGTATCGAAGGAATAGTGGAGAAAATCACTAAAATTGAGGCTGGCGTGGCTTGAATTGAAGCAAAAGTGATGGAAGTTAATGCACATCTGGATCATATAGGATGACAACTTAAGATGCAGTTTAGTCATACTAGTTTTATAGAAGAAGCGGACAAGGCAAGGCTACAAGGCTATGTATTTGAAGAACAAGTGGATTGCAGAAGATTCAACCAGAGTTATTAATCATCATCCATTCTTTCAAATTTATATTCCAAATGCTGAAGGAGAGACTAATGATAAACCAGGATTCGTTCCTCCGACTGGAGAATGGAATTAAGCTCGTGGTTTAGTGTTTGATTGTTAATGTTAAGTGTGTTTAGTATCTTATCAATGTAATGATTCTATAGTATTTGTGTTAGGAATTTTCTGATTCAAGACTATTTGGATTAAGAACTTTATGTTTTTAAAAATGTTTGTAATCATTTGTGAATAAATATAGGTGTTTGTTCGTGTAAAATTTTGTGTTATTTTGCGTTGAATTGAATTAGTTAAGGTTGGAGAATCTTGAGTAAGAGGAGAGATGAAAGGGAAGAAAATGGTTATTAAGGAGTTATGAGACCATGTAAGGTTGGTTGACTTAATTTAGGAGTGCATTTCACTTAAATAAAAAAAAAATTTAAAATTTGTGCATTGGCGCCTAAGCGCCTAGACCCTGTGCTTAAGCGCTGCCTAAACTGAGAGACAGGTGCCTAAGCTGAACCATTCACGCTTAAGCATTGGTTCATGAAAATCGGTTTATAAATGGTTTTAAGTGACAAATCGATCTGAAAAAGCCATTATCGCACCTTGTCGTCGCCTTCAACCTCAGGATTTCACAATTTTGGAGCTAGAGCTTACCCTATTTTGAAGATTTCTTGGTGGTTTGGAGTAAAAAATGCTAGATCTGATATCTTTGAGGTAAGAGCTTCACTTCTATGTAAAAATTTTTTATTTTCACCATGTATTTTGAGCACATTCATGAGCTACCCGAAAATCACTATTCATGGTGAAAATTTGAGAAAAATATATGGAAAATACATGGATTTGGTAGTTTAAGCTTTTATGGTAGTTAAAATACATGGATTTGGTAGTTTAAGCTTTTAGGAGTTAAGTTTAGTGATTTAGAGTTGAATTTATAATTTATTTTGAATTTTATACAATTTTTTTTAGAAATGGCACTAAGAATGAAGAGAAGCAAAGGAAAGGGTCAATTCGATTCTAGCAAATTTGTGAGTTCAAGAGCTCAAGATTGATACAGTGATGCACTGCAATCGAGAAAGCTGTATTTTGAGCGGTGTTTTAAAAGTCTGGGAGGAGCTGTGGAAGATTTAATTGTTCGCCTCTAGTGAGAGCAGTTATGTTGTTTTTCTGTTGTTGCAGTTATTTATGTTGTGCGGGAGTTCTATCTGAATTTCCTTGAAGCTGAAGAAGAAGGAGTCATGGCGAGGGGAAAGACAGTGCCTTTTTCACCTGAGCTAATAAATCAATTTTATCATTTTCCCCCAAGCACTTTGTGTTTTTTTTCGAATTATAGTCCTACTGAGGAGGAGCTAGATGAGATCATTTCATCTTTGACTGCCCGAAGAGGACTTTAGAAAATTACAAATGAAAAGAGAGTTAACTTTTCTACTTTGAAGTTGGATGCTACTACGAAGGAATGACATTATTTCATTTTTGCTCGTCTTCTGCCTACAAATCATCTTAGTGAAGTGACTCATGATCGAGCAAATTTGAACTATTGCATCCAGCAGTTCAGGCCCATCGGCATTGGAGCTTTGATTCATGGAGTTATTATCAATTCTATCGTCGCTGCTACTACTGCATGTTTGGGATTTGCATCCTTGATCTTTTCTTTATGCGAGCAGGTTGGAGTTAGATTTGACAGTTGGGAGCAGTTGGGAGGAACAGTTGGGAGGAGATCTTGCAACCTCTTACGCCCATTACCAATGTTATTGTGAAATCTTATTCACATCATTTCATTTTTGGCTGGAGAGGAGGATTTTCTAGTAGTTTTGCTGCTTCTACATCGCAAGCTTCTACTTCACACGCTTCTACATCTCAGGGTCAGACTTCTGGATCTAATTCTCAGTCAAAGCTATTGGAGGGAATTTTGAATAATGTCATTTATAACAATGAAAAGGTATCAAACTTAGAACATTTTGCATAGCATATGAATGGATATATGAAGATACATAGTGATTATGAGGGTGAATTCAACTTAGCTATGGAAAACCTCATGAGAGGTAATCAACATGTAGGTAATCCTCAGTACCCTAGATATCCACCATATGAGCCTGCAGCTACTTGGCATGGTGATGAGAGTGATGCAAAGGATGAGGATGATTAGCTTGGATCTATAGTATTGTTTTAATTTTTCTTAGTTTATGTGTTGTTGTGAACTGTTGATGGTGCATTTATTCTATTTTTCTTTTTTGTTGTGTTTTTAGTTGTTATTATTGAGACTGTTAATTTTTGTTGTGTTTTGCTTAATAGACATTACTGTGGTTTATTTTTGTTTTTGTAAGTAATTATTATGTATGTGTGGTAATAATTGTGTTAACTGTGTTGTTTATTGTAGTTAGTTAGTTTGTACTGAAATTAATTCTGAATCTTAAGAAGGTTTAGAATATAACTTACTTTTTACTTAAAAGTTGCATGTTTAAAATTTTTAATTCACTACTAGATATTTTTATTTATGTTGCAGTAATGTATGTTTGTTAGTGTGTTTGTTTGCTTTTATATTATACTCCACTGCATATAAGTCTAATGAATCTTTATATGTTAAGTGAATTAAAATTTGATCAATTTAATTTTTACTCATGTTTTTAATTTTTGTACTTGCATACTTTGGATGTAAAAATTTATGTTAACATGTTATTTTAAATTTTCATTCTTGTCAATACTTATATATAATGCTAAAATATTTTATTTTATTAAAAAATTCAAGTTTGAGGGAGGGATGAAAACTTTTCTAAAGACTTAAAAATTTATTTGTTCTCAAATATATTTCAAATAAATTTGATTTTGATTTGAAGAAAAATGATCATGGGTATGAAGTTATATTAGAGAAGTAAAATTTGAACATAGAAATGAGCAAGAGAATTTAGTTAAAATTTATAGTAATGAATAAAAACTTAAAGTTAAATTTTTTTAAATTTGAAAAATGCTAAGTATAGTGTATCTATCTTTAGTAGGAAAAATTGTATTTTTGAAACATTTAGATAATTTAGATTTTTATTTTCAAAACTTAAATTTCTTTTATTGAAAGTAATTTTCAAAAATATTATTATGTTTTTAAGCAGAGGAAATATATCAACTCTTTGTTATATGAAAGGAAGAGTAGAATTCAAAATCATTAAAGTCCTATCCAGATATAGTAATCCTTGCTTGAGAAAAAGAGAAAGAAAAAAAAAAGAAAAAGAAAAAAAAATGAAAGATATCCAAACAAAGCAAAAAGAAAAGAAAAATTTAAAAAGGGAGGAGAAGTTTGAGGATCAGTGTCTAATCAAAAATTGGTTCTACATCTGATCTTTTTAAAGTATAAGACTTGATAAACTCTTAAGCTTAATGATATAATATAATAAGTAAAATTATGCTCAATAAAAAATTTTAAGCGGAGAAGATAAAATGCTTAAACTCTATATTTGGAGAATCTAAAATATTTTTGAATTAGATATAAATTCATATTTTTCTATTTCTTAACATTAAAAATTTTTAAACTCTAAGTTGGTCTCATTTACTAATATTTTTTTCTAAATTAGACTACTATATTTCTACATAAAAAATTTAGTAACTCCTAAAGAAACTCATATACATCATCTACTTCTTTAGTTTTTAAAGATTGAAAGGTCACTTGAGGATAAGTGACATTTTAAGTTTGGGGGATTTTGATACACCTAAAATATATAGTGTTTTTATACACATTTTTATACCTATTTTTGAGATATTGTTCTTTAATGATTGGTATTTGTGTTATTTTTTTTAGGTACAATCAAGTGGATGAAAAATGCTAAAAATAGTGAAAAATGATCAAATTTGGAATAGTGAAAAATGATCAAATTGCTAAAAATAGTGAAAAATGATCAAATTTGGAGCAAAAATGATGAATGTGCAAAAAACGAACTGGGGCGCCTATGCGTCAGAGAGTCACGCTTAAGCACCAGGTACCCTATGCTTAAGCGCCAAAAGTAGTTATTTGATGATTCATTGAATTTAGATGAATTTTTGAAGAGGTGTTTGAAGAAACTCTTGGTAAAAACGTGGGAAATAACTCATGGACATGAAAATTCATTCAATTGGCATTTGAAAGGAGGAACTTCTAAAAGATTCATTGAATTGAGACAAAAGATTCATTGAATTGAGACACAATTGAGACACATTTTGAAGAGACACCAAAGCACCTTTTGGATTTTATTAAAGAATACATGGGTCATCAAGAGAAGAGTCCAACCATTATACATTCATAGTCATCATTCATCTAAGTAACCACCGTCGTCGTCGCCCATTGCCGCCGCTGCCGCCGGCCACTTTCTTTATATTTTATTTTATTTTGAGTGTTAGTTTGTATTGTGAGTGAAGTAAGAGAGTTCAAAGGAACTTCAAGACATTTGGTGGAGAGGATATGAGATAAGTGTTTATCTTTGTGACTACAATTAGTTTTAATTTAGATTTCTTGATTGTGCGCATGATTTCTACTTTTAAACTCATGTGTGGTTGTGTTTTCTCCATGGATTCTAAGTAGTTTTCTTTTTCTTTTTCCTTAAAATGATAAGTGATTAAGTATTTAAAGGAGGTTGTACGAAGTATTAGACTTTAACGTTGGAAGAAATTTTGATGATTTCAAACCTTGCACTTAATTTACTTCTTGATTTGGTCAATTAAGATGTTAATACCTACTGTGAGAACATGTAAGATCTGAGATTGTTTTGTCTCAGTCAACAAATGGTTAGAATCACATATTGATTTCATTAATGAGGATGTAATTCATGGGATTTGGTGCAAATAAATAGGTAAATAAACCTTTCAAGGGTGTAGAATTAGAGGACTTTAGAGTGACAGGCTAAAGCCCCCAATTTGATTTATAGTCTTAGGTTTTGATACAAGATGTTAGCCCCCAGGTGGAGGTTAGCCCCCTTAGCCCCCAGGTGGAGGGAGAAGAGGGAACTCTAGAGTGAGAACTAGTATCTTCCCTACCTAACTGGTTTTCAAGATTATTCAAACTATAGATTAGCCAATGTTTTTTATAGCATCTCTAGTAAGGGTAAAGAATATTATTGTTCATATTTGACACAACACATTTAACATACTTCTATAACAAAATTTCTATATTTTTATACTTATTTCTGATTCATGATAAGGAAAAAAGATATTTTAATTATATTGTCTTCATCTTGCAAATATTTAGTTAAATTAATTAGTTGCTTACTTTATTTTCATAAACCCAAAATTATAGAAAGAATCATTATTTCATTTCTATTATAGCATCTTAAGTTTAAGTAAGAATATTTTGCTAAGTAGATTTTTGTCATCTAAATTTTTTTTAAAAGTGCATATTGCAGTCTTTCTTATGGGTTCGATATTCGGGGCTTAATCAAAAAGTCTTATATTACTTGATAATGATACATATACTTGCGTAGTATCCCATATTTAATTATTATAATTGTATTCTTATTTGTTTCATAGTGAAAAACTTACCTAGCTTTTGCTTTGGATCAAGTTTTCGGCTTTGTTACTAATTAAGAAAAATTATTAAGGAAGTTAAGCATATAATCGCATACATCGCATTTTATATCTATATAGAATGTAGGGATAAAAAACCAAGTAGGTAGGTCTCAATGAATGCAAGATAGGACATGATGTTATTCATTAATAGTAGTAGGTCCTACAACTTAATTATAAATCAAGTTGTCTAATTTTGACTGATATGTATGATGTCGTAAGACTAATTCAATTTTTTTACAATTTAAAACTTAAATATTTTATAGCTCACTACATTCAAATATATATATTTTTATTTTTGGTTAACTTTTAGTATTGAGTGATTAGAGACGACTGTGTAATAAGTTATGCAGGTCCTTGATAACGATTGCTAAGAGGATCCATTCATAATATTAATTGAAGTATAAAGGTAGAACTTACTTCCATAATTTGATGATTCTCACAGGACAAACCATCCTTTTTGTACAATGTGTGAGGGCATGAAAGACAAGGGATAGAAGCAATATTATTATGCATATGCCTATGGTGATGTTTTCGTGGCTATTCCTAAATCGCAAAAAGGTTAGTATTCAATTTTTATTTAAAATCAATTTGGTTATTTTATATGCATGACGTTTCTAAGGTTGTGAGTGTAACTTTTTTTGCCCAAATTTTAGTTGTGGTTATGAGTTCTTATTTAATATTTGAAAATTTAAGTTGAAGTTGTTAGGTGTGGGTATAAAGATATTCCTTAGATTAGCCTACCGGCAATCCAGAGAAAATGTAAAAACAAAAGCACTAGCTTAAAATGTGGGAAGATTGATCCCGATTTTTTTATATGTAAGGATTTATGAAGTTGACACCACTACAGCGCCAAAAACTTGATCCTTGTATGAAAAGTAAGTTGTGTAAATATATATATATAATTATAGACAATTAATAATGGGATTCTATGCAACTATACACATCGTTATCAAGTAATAATGGACTTTATATTTAAGCCCCAAATATCGATCCCATAGAGAAGGTGTAAATTAGTAATGATAAATTTTACCAGGAAATTGAAAGAAAATTAAATGAAATCACTGTCACTAGCTTTGAATGTTAATATGTTAACCAAACTAAATTACTTAACTATTAGCAAAACTAAAATGTAAATTTTTAATAATAACTTTTTAATAATAAACGATGTTTATGTAATGAAGGTTTCTTATGTGAAAAAACATCATTCCCACTATAATGAAATTCTGGTGAAATGAGATGAGATAAATGTTTATAATATGAATTGTGCCAAATAGGAGCAATTTTAATTCTCTACCCTGATACCGTGCATAGAAAATCATTGTTTAATCTTAGGTTCAGTCTCTAAATCTGTGGCTAAGCTAGGAGGATAACTGCTCGCACTCCAGAGCTCCCACTTCCCTTCATCTGAAGGCTAACTCTAGCTTTAGTTTTTAAATGCTAAGACTAAATTGGGGATTTTAGTCTGTCACCCTAAAAATTCTCCAATTCAACACCCAACAAAGAATATTTCCCTAATTATTTGCACTTAATTTCATGAACGAATTTCTCCTTCAAGAAATCAAATGTGATCCTCACACTGTTGTAGAACGCATACTCCATTTCCCGGATCATATGTTGTACAATATATTTTAACAAATCAATAGACCAGATTGAAAAATAAATTTAGTTCGGAGTTGAAAAATTATCACAATTTATTTTATATTTTAATTATGGCAAATTCATATTATCCCTTCATTTCTCCAGTTCTCAGAGTAGGGGGAAAGATAGAGGAAACTACTCAGACTTCATGAGAAAGATACGACAAAACACAAATTTCATATATAAAAGAAAGTTCATACAATACTAAATAAACAAACAAACTTATCTGGAACTCTTTCTTGAAGGAAATCCTTTGTAGCCTTTACTTAGAAATGTAAGAAGAAGAACTCTCTCACTTTTCTCCTTCTCCAACACTTACAGAAAATTTTACACTAAATCTCACCATAAAAACTCTAAGCTATGAAAGCAAAACTACTAATTGACTCCAATATGTGGTGGAATGAAGATGGATTATGGAAATGTAGTATGGTGGAATGTTGTAGAGCATAAAATGAACGTAGAGGAGCCCATTTTCTGATGAAATTTGGTCCTAAATAGAGCCTAAGGTCGGTTCTCCAAGAGGTTCCTCTAAAAACTCTTCAAAAAATCATCCAAATACATCGAACCTTCTTCCAAATACATGAAACCTTCTAGAAACGGGGTCTTAACCGCCTTTGGCGCCGTCATCGCTAGTCTGGTGTTGTCGACGCTGAGTAAGAAAATCTCCGCGCTAATTTGTTCTGCGCCAATAGCTTTCGGTTGTTCAGCGCCGTCAGTGCTGACCTTGGCGCTGTCGGCGCTGAGTATTTCCTCAAAAACGACATTTTGACTCCATATTTCATCCTTTTTGTTTCTTTCACCCTAAAAATCAATAAATTGCAAAAAAAACATCAAAATATCTTCCATTAAAGTGCAATATCGCCAAAAATAGGTATATAATATGGGTATAAAAATGCATATATTTTCAGTGTATCAAAATCTCCCAAACTTACATGTTACTTGTCCTCAAGTAACTTCTCTACTACATAAAAATATGACTTATGGTAAAGAATTTAAATTTTAGACTTTCATATTTTAGTACTCTAAATATAATAGTTTAACTTAAAAAAAATTCAAAACAATTCAAGTTAATACTAAAGGTGTAAGGATATTCAGTAATTAAGTCTAAGGTTTCTGATTCTCTATTTCTTTTAAGAAAAATTACAATTGTCCTATTAAAGCCACTTAGAACATTCATATGAAAATGAACTTCATAAAACTTTATTAATAATTAAGCTAACATTCAAATAAAAAGTTTAGAAAATGTGTAAAAGTCTTTTTCCTTAAGTTGATTCAAGTGAAGCCAATTTTTAATTAGGCATCTCCTCAAGCTTGGCCAGTTTTTAATTAGGCACCTCCTCAAGCTTCTACCCACATCACTTCTTTTTCTTTTCTTTTTCTTTTCTGTTTTTTTCTTTTCTTTTTCTTTTTTTTTCTTTTCTATATGTGATGATTACTATATATGGATAGCCTTTAATGATTTTGAACTTCACTATCCTCTTTTTAAAGAAAAACTTTTTACATTTTTTTCACTTAATAAATTTATATTAACTTAAAGATTTCATAAAGTTTAATTCTTTTTGTTATACACGAATTTCTTTAAGATTTTTAATACTTCAAAAATACATATTTACTTTACTAAAAATAGAAAAACATAATCTTATTCTCTTTTATCAAATATATTACCCCTAGGATTAACCTTTATTATTGAAAATTTTTACTTAAATTTACTATATATTTAGAAACATAAATATAATTATCCAAAGTTAACCTCTAATACCAAAGGTTATGTTAAATTTAAAATTTTGAAAATATATTTAAGTGAGGAAAAATAAAATTAAGTTCTTTTCTAACAATGATATTTCTTCTCCCCCCCAAACTTAAATTTTTAAAAGATTTTTACATGAAGAACTTTAAAAATGAAGGGTAAAAGAAAGCATTAAATATATAAAAAAATTCATACCTATTGGAGATTCTGATTTTTTAACATAAATTTTGAAATGCTGCAGGTGCTAATATGAAAACTACAAGGCTAAGAACATTAAATTACACATAATACATATAAAATTTGCTGA
>NW_018251642.1:209559-210013 GCF_001263595.1 Phalaenopsis equestris
AATACAATCACACAGTACAAACACAAACAAACAAACAAAAAGATCACCAGTCATTATCTTCTTCATCATCGACATCTAACTTCTACTGCTGATATGGAGTATAAGTAGGGTGAATAAGGAACTGAACTGTATGGTCACCCCTCAGGTATCGTACTAAAGCATCATCATAAGCAACTTCGTACTCAAATTTTTGGCGAATCAGATCATCAGTGTGAGCATTTCTGGCCTCCATATTCTGCATCCTTGATCCATCCTAAAAATATCTCCCTGTTGAATCATCATCTGGTCCAACAACTCCCTGTTGCTAGGGTCACTTGAAGTAGGCTCACTAAAAGTAGGGGTTCTAGAAGTAGAAGGAATATCCCTGACCTGTCTTCCAGATCTCCAATCAACATGAGACTCATAATTCTTGATGTTGGCAGGCCCAATGGGTCTCTGAGGCTCAATCCTCTCC
>NW_018251642.1:210152-211210 GCF_001263595.1 Phalaenopsis equestris
TGAATACAGTAGTTAAGGATGGCTCTATCCTTGGTTACTTCACTATGATGGTTCGTTGGAATCATCCTTCCATAAATAAAATAATGTCAAGCCTTAGACACTGCATTTAACATAGAAAGGGGAAATTTAACTTTAACTCCATTTTTTATTTTCCAAGACCCTTTCTCACTAGTTAGACTAAGGCTTGATCTGTAGCAAAAAAAGAATGATATTGGGATCTATAAACATCTTCTAATTGATAAAACTCATTAATTCTTCTTGGAGTAAACTCCACCTTTTTTCCTCGAACAAAAAAAAAACATCAGAAGCATCAAGAAGGTTGGCATAAAATTCCATCACAATCTCAACTATCGCATCGGTAGTAAAATAGCAGAAGTTTTCCTACTGTCGAGCGATAATCAATGGTTCACCTTCTCCTCCTGGATTTTTAAAACCTCGATCCTGAATCACTTTTTTATTTTCTTGAACACTATGAAATCAAGCACTGAGCTTAAAGCTAATAAACCTTTGCTTGTCATATTCTATTTTCCTTTTGCTCGATCTAGGGGCCATAGGAAATCTAGAAAAATTTGATAAAAATTCTGAATAAATCTCAAAACTCCAAAAATAAAAAATGCACTTTAAACTCAAATCCACTAAGTAAGAGTTTTTCACCAAAGCATTTTCTCAAAATCTCCCAAAAAATTTCAAAGTTTCGGATCTAGTCCATGTGAGAAAAATCTTTGGTGAAAATAAAAAATTTTTACTTTAAAGTGTAGCTCTTACCTAGAGAAGATAAAATTTGAAGTTCCTTTGCCTCTAAATTGCCTCAAATCTGCCCAAAATCAATCCTTATGTGCAAAACTGAAGGTTGAAGGTGATTTAAGGGGTAAAAATGGAGTTTTACGATGAAAATCGTGAATTAAAGGGTTAATTCGCCGCTATCGGGCCGAAGGCATCGTCGGTACCAATGTCAGCGCCATAGGCACTGAAAGACCGAAATTCACTATTTTGATTTTTCAACTTTTCTATTTCCTTTCAATTTTCTCCAAAGTTGTTTTTAAAATATTTTTAAACGC
>NW_018251642.1:211940-213668 GCF_001263595.1 Phalaenopsis equestris
CTCTACTGATCTTCATAATAGGGAGTAATTGAAAACAAATAAAGAAATGCCATTACTTCAAAATTGGATTAAGTGATGAAGCAGGAAAACTAATATATCCTTCATCTCAAACTTCCTACATATCACTTTCATCCGTCAGAAAATTATAAATATTTTGCATCAAATCTCGCGTAGGAATGAAATTTACTTAATGACAGATTGAGACATTTTCTATCATATACAATTCATTAATCATCGCCAGAGTAAATGGTATAGCCTTACCTCATACGAAGACAACTCTATGGGTAATTCCATGTAAATTTGCATAGAATTCCTTCACTACAGGTAAAAAAACTGCAACTGTAGTGTAACACAGAACTTCCCATCGCCTTTGCAGAAAGATCTTGTCAACTGGAGCACTTGGAAATATCAACCCATGATTAACAAATCCTCTTTCCTTGATCAATCTCTTCTTCGCAATAACTTTAGCGTATAATCTATGCGCGTCAAAACTAAATAAACTTTCTCTATTGAAAACTCCATACCTTGAAGTATTTCTGGAATTGGAAGCCATGGAATCCAAAAATAAAAAGTTTCTAGGCGTCCTAGGAAGTTTTTTTTAAAAACCCCTCCCAGTGATTATTAGGGATCAAAATCCCACCAAAGTCATAGAAACCGTCCAACCGCTCTCGGCATCACCGGCACTCTCGATCGACGCTGCCAGCGCTAAGATCCGCTTTCTTGGGCGTCGTCGGTGCCAGTAGCCAAATTTTTGCGATTTTCATTTTTTCGTTCAATTAAATTCCAAATTTTCTTCCAATACTAATATTTGTCTTAATTTATAATAAATGCAATTGTGTAGGATTTTTATCTACTAATATATAAGACACTTAACAAACTAAATAGTAATATATAGACATATAATTATGGGTTGCCTCCCAAAAAGTGCTTGGTTTAATGTCGTCAGCCATACATACTATTTGGTTAGTTGGGTTGACTTAACATTAAAACTTCCTTAAATTGAGGTATGTGCCCTTCATAATAGTGTTTTAAACGATGCCCATTAACTTTAAATATCCATTAACCCCATTAACTTTAAATATCTTTCCAGTGTTAGGATCCTTAATCACAACAGTTCCATAATGACAGACTTTAATTACCTTAAATGACCCTAACCATCTGGATTTCAGTTTTTCTGGAAACAATCTCTGGAAACAATCATATAATAGAACTTCTTGTCCAGGTTCAAATTTCTTCTTAATAATCTTTCGATCATGCCATATTTTCATTTTCTCTTTATAGATTTTTGCATTATCATATGCTTCATTTCTAATCTTTCATTTATAATCTCCTCAAGTTCATTGAGTTGCAATAATCTTTTCTCACCAGCATCTTTTAGATTAAAATTAAATTCCTTAATAGCCCAAAATGCTTTATGCTCTAATTCTACAGGTAATTGGCATGTTTTTCCAAATATTAGTCTGTTTGGGGACATTCCTATAGGAGTCTTATAGCAGTTCTATATGCCCATAATGATGTGTCAAGTCTAGCAGACCAATCTAATTTATAAGGATTTACAACCTTTCTAAAATGCATTTAATTTCACAATTTGATATCTCTATTATACCACTAGTCTGAGGATGATAAGCAGTAGAGAACCTATGCATAATATCATATTTCTTAATTAATTTTTTGATTCTTTTATTCTTGAAATGAGATCCTCCATCAGTAATAATTACTCTCGGCATT
>NW_018251642.1:214209-229009 GCF_001263595.1 Phalaenopsis equestris
TATCAGCATACCACGGTACATCCATTTCATCAATACTATATAATTGTTCATTAAGTTTAAAACTTCAACTTGAACAATGCTTACGTATAGCTATTACGAGAAGCTTATCACGTAAACTCCAGATAGATATGAATTGCCTTCATTTATAAACATCTGAGTATAAAGCCGACTCCTCCACTGGTCGAGCATTTGTCTTTAGAGTTGCCAGCTTAGTCTGAATCGGAGTAAGTTCGTAGTGGAATGTTGTTGTCGATGATTGGAAGTCCAAATGTGATGGTGCCTTCTAAATTTATCAAAAGCATAAAAAATAGCTAATAAATCTATTTCAGTAGTAGTATAATTTATTTGAGAATCATTTAGAGTCTTACTAGCATAATATATAACTTTAAAAACTTTTTGGTGCTTTTGCCTAATACAGCCCCAATAACATAATCACTAGCATCACACATTATTTCCAATGATTTTTTCCCAATCAGGTGGTACTACTATAGGTGCAGTGACTAATTTTTCTTTAATAATTGAAATGCTTTTAAGCATTCCTCATTAAAATCAAATTTCTTATATTCTTATAAAAGTTGGCATAACGGCTTAGTTATTTTTTAAAAAAAATTTATGTAGCGTGTGTAAAAACCAACATGTCATAGAAAACTTTTCACCACTTTAACATTAGTAGGTAGTGGTAATTCTTCTATAACTTAGATTTTTGCAGGATCTACCTCCATGCTTTTTTAAGAAATTTTATGCTCAAGCACAATACCTCTTGTAACCATAAATTAAAATTTTCCTAATTTAATACTAGTTTGAATTTTTCACATACTTTTAGAACTTTTTCTAAATTATTAAGACATAACTGAAATGAAGTTCCAAATACAAAAAAAAATCATCCATAAACACTTCCATTCCATTTCTATAAAATTGCTAAAAATTGACATCATGCATCTTTGAAATGTTGTACGTGCATTGCATAGGTCCAGAAGGCATTCTACGAGAACCAAATGTTTTGTATGAGCTTGTAAACGTTGTTTTCTATTGATCCACTAGAGCAACTGGAATTTGGTGATAACCGGTATATCCATCTAAAAAGAAATAATAATTATTCCCAGCTAATCTATCCAACATCTGGTCCAAAAAGGGTAAAGGAAAATGATCCTTTATGGTGGCAGATGTTTATGGTGACCATATTTAATTTTCTATAATCAATGTAAATTTGCCAACCAGTTACTTGTCTTACAGTTACTTGTCTTATTGGTATATTAATTCATTTTTCTCATTTTCTTCAACAGTCACTCCTCCTTTTTTCGGTACACAGTGAATTGGGCTTACCCAAGCACTATCTGAAATAGGATATATAATTCCAGCATCTAACAATTTTAAATCTTTTTTTAACAACTTTTTTCATTATTGGGTTTAATCTTCTCTGAGGACCAGCTTTAGGTTCATGTTGTTCATCTAATAAAATTCTCTGCATACAAATTGAAGGACTAATTCTTTTAATATTTATTAAAGTCCATCCACAAGCCTTTTTATACTTTTTTAACATTTCTATCAAATTTTGTTCCTGAATCTCATTTAACTCAGAAGATATAATAACTAGCAATGTAGATGACTTTCCTAAAAATACATACTTTAAATGGGTTGGTAATATCTTTAATTCAAGTTCAGGTGGTTTAATAGTTGAAGGAGTAAGATTTTTTACTATCATTTTCCATCAAGTCTAACCTTTCAAATTTGCCCTGAATATAATCTAAATCTTCTTCTTTAATTTCATCTTTATTCTCAAAAATTTATCCTTACTTAAATTTATTATCAAATTCTTTCTTAAACTGTTCATTACTTAGATAATCAACTACTTCCATCCTGAAACATTCATTATCTTTTTCTATTGCAGGATATTTTATAGCTTTTGATATATTAAATTTTGCTTCTTTATCATTAACTCTCATTATTAATTCTCCTTTTTGTACATCTATTATAGCTCTTCATGTTGCAAGAAATGGTCTCCCTAAAATAATAGGAATTTCTTTATCTTCCTCCATATCCAATACTATAAAGTCTAAAGGGAAAATAAATTTATCCACTTTTACTAGCACATCACTTTTGCTAGTATGCCCTCTATAACTCCTTTTGGATAAGTTATTGATCGGTCAGCTAACTGAAGAGTTACAGTAGTAGGGGAAACTTCTCCCAAATCTAAACGTTTAAAAATTGATAAAGGCATAAGATTGATACTCGCTCCTAAATCACATAAAGCTTTTCCATAAAACTTTTCACCAATTGCACAATGTATGGTAAAACTACCAGGATCTTTTTTTTTCAAGAAGCTTTTTCTAAATAATAACACTACACTCTTCACTGAGTGAAACGGTCTCATGATCTGTAAACTTCCTTTTTATATTTAGTACATCCTTCATAAATTTCACATAACTTGGCATTTGTTCTGAAGCTTGAACAAAAGGAATATTTATCGTTAACTTCTTAAGGATTTCCAAAAATTTTGTAAATTGTTTATCTTTATTCTTCTGCTTCAGTTTTTTAGGAAACAGAGGTGAGGGTTTTTCAAAAGGAACCTGTGTTTGTTCATTTTCCTATTGATCATTTTCCATTTCTTCCTTCTAACTTCAGTTTCTCTTTGGATCCTTGTTTCTATTTCTTTTCGACTTTGTAATTTAATCACTTTAATTTGCTCTTTATTTTGATCTTTTGGATCAACTTCCACAGTACTCGGAAGAATTCCAGAAGGTCTGTTACTAAGTGCAGTAGCAATATGTCCTAATAGATTTTCAATATTTCTAATAGCAGCCCCTTGATTCTGTATTTGATTTCTCATATTCAACATCACTTCTTCCATCATCAACTTCTTTTAATTAACTTGTGGGTTAGGATTAGAGTTAAATCATGGAGGATAATAAGGTTAGAAATTAGGATTTCCTTGATTGTTCAGATTTACAGATGGATTCACCGAATTATTATAATTATTCCAACTAAAATTAGAGTTATTTTTTCATCCAGGGTTAAAATAGTTAGAATAGGGATTATTATTTTGATTATTTATAGCACTTAAGGTTTCATAAGATGGTTGAGTATCAATAGTTTATCCTAGTGAATTTTCCTCTAATACTGGAGATATTTGAGAATAGCTCACTCCTATTTAATCAAGCTTTTTAGAAATAACAGCAATTTGCGATGCCAAAATAGACATTGCATCAGATTCATGAATATTGGCTAATAATTTTTAGTAGTCATTTCTTTAATTAAAGAGTATTCTTCATCAAAAGGCTTTGACATTAATGATCCACTTGCAGCAGCATCTATAACAGATCTTATTGATCCTACTAATTGATTATAAAAGGTTTGAATTATTAACCAATCTGGTAAAGCATGATGTGGAAATTTTTTAAGAAGACCCTTAAATTATTTCTAGGCTTCATATATCGATTCCCCTTCAAACTAAAAAAAAGATGTAATATCATTTCTAAGCTTAGTGATTTTTAAGGGTGGAAAATATTTAGCCAAGAATTTTTATGATAGTTCTCTTAAAGTTCTAATAGATCCATGTGCTAATGAATCTAACCAAGCCTTGGCTTTATCCCTTAATGAAAAAGAAAAAACTCTGAGCCTAACAACATCATTAGACACTCCATCATATTTAAATGTAGCACAATTTTCAGGAAAACTAGCAAGATGTAAGTTAGGATCTTCAATAGGTGATCCTCCAAACTGATTATTTTATACTATTTAGATAGTAGCAGGTTTAAGTTCGAATGAATTAGCAACAACATCAGGATTTTGAATAGTTATATGAAGTTCATTTATTGATGAAGTTCATCTATTGTCGGATTCACAAAATTCTTTAAATGTCTTTGTCAATTCTCATTTATTGGATTTAATTTTCTATATTATTCGACATTTCTTTCAAAATTTCTCTTTGTTGTTTTTAAATTTTTCTAATAGATCTAATTCTAAATCGTAAGGTACTGAACCTTCAAATCTAATATTTCGTATAAACAAATGAAGTAAGCTAAGTAAAATTCTTTAAAAATACAATCTTAATTAAATTTCTTTTTGGATTTTTAATATTTTTTTTATTTTTATATATTTGTATAGTATACATATATTCTCTAAATTTCCTAATTTATCAAAACTATTTAATTAATTAAATCTAACTGTTACCTTCCTCAGCAACGGTGCCAAAAACTTGATCTCGATTTTCTTAATGTAAGGATTTATGAAGTTGACACCACTCCAACGCCAAAAAATTGATCCTTGTATGAAAAATAAGTTGTGTAAAATATATATAATTATAGCTAATTAATAATGTCATTCTACACAAATATACGTGTCATTATAAAGTAATAATGGACTTTCTATTTAAGCCACAAATATCGATCCCACGGGGAAGTTGTAAATTAGCAATGAAAAATTTTATCAGGAAATTTACTGAAAATTAAACAAAATCATTGTAACTAATTTCAAATGTTGAGATATTAACCAAACTAAACTGAAATGTAAATTTTTAATAATAACTACTAATCTAATGTTAATGTAATGAGGGTTTCTTTTGTGGTAAAACATCCTTCCCACTATAATGAAATTCTCGTGAAATGAGATGAGATAAACGTTTATGATAAGTATTGTGCCAAATAGGAGCAATTTTAATTATCTAACCTGATACATTGCATATAAAATCATTCGTTAATCATAGGTTAGTCCCTAAATCTGTGGCTAGGCTAGGAGTTTACAGGCTTCTTACAGGCTTCCACTCCAGAGCTCCCACTCCCCTTCACCTGAAGGCTAACTCTCGCTTTAGTTTTTAAAAACTAATACAAAATTTGGGATTTTAGTCTGTCACTCAAAAGATTCTCCAATTCTACAGCCAACAAAGAATATTTTTCTATTTATTTGCACTTAATTTTGTGAACAAATTTCTACTTCATGAAATCAAATGTGATCATCACTCTGTTGTAGAACGCATATTATATTTCCAGAATCATATGTTTCACAGTATATGTTAACAAATCAATTGGCTAAATTGAAATTAAGTTCAGAGTTGAAAAATCAACACAATTTATAATATATTTTAATTATGGCACATTCATATTATCTCTTCATTTCTCCAGATCAGAGAGTAGGGGGGAAGATAGAGTAAACTACTCAGACTTCATGAGAAAATTATGATAAAATATAAATTTCATTTGTAACAGAAAGTTCATACAACATTAAATAAACAAACAAACTTTTTTGGAACTCTTTCTCAAAGCAAATCGTTTGTAGCCTATCCACAAAAATGGAAGAAGAAGAATTCTCTCACTTTTCTCCTTCTCCAACACTCTTATAGAAAGTTTCACACTAAATATCAGCATAAAAACTCTAAACTATGAAAGGAAAATTACTAAATGACTCCATTATGTTGTGGAATGAAGAAGGATTATAGAAATGTAGCATGGTGGAATGTTGTAGAGCAAAAAATGAATGTAGAGGAGCCCCTTTTTTTGATGAAATTTGGCCCCAAATAAAGCCCAAGGTCAGTTCTCCAAAAGGTTCCTTTAAAAACTCTTCAAAAATCATCCAAATACATCAAAACTTCTAGAAATGGAGTCTGAACCGCCTTTGGCGTCGTTGGTGCTAGTATGGCGCCGTCAGCGTTGAGAAAAAATCCTCCAGCCTTTGGTTGTTCTGCGCCGTCGGCGCTGACTTTGGTGTTGTCGGCGCTTACCTTAATGCTGTCGGCACTGTGTGTTTCCTCAGAGTTTTTTTTTTACTCCAAAATTCATCTATTTTGCTTCCTTTTTTACTTTAAGCCCTAAAAATCAATAACCTATAAGAAAACATCAAAATATCTTCCATTAAAGTGTAATATCAAAAAAAATAGGTATAAAAAATGTGTCTAAAATGAAAATAATTTCATTGCATTAATGGCCAAAGGAGACCAAACCAAAATCCTAGGGGAAACTCTATGAAAATATCACCAGAGACTCTCTAAGCATTCCTAAGCTCAAGCTAACCATCTTCTCCCTCTGGATCCCTCTGTGAGACTTCAATTTTGAGCTCAAAATCAAGCTGAAACCATGACATTCTTCTCCACAACTCCACAGTGAACCAAATTCAAAATAATTGTGCACACACCATCTCTACAGTGAAAGAGTTGATCCCCCACAAAAGCCCCCTCTCAAATAGCCTCTAACCTAGCTCTAGACCAACACCTGAAATTGAGTTTGATCAAAATCATAGCTAAGAAATTCACCAGAGAACTGGACTTCATCTAGAGGTTCGTTGGACTTAACCGAAGCTAACACAACCATCTGATTGAGACCTCCCCTCTTAGACAAAGGTATTGAGCTCTAATCCTAGCCTGAACTTCTTTTGATTCTCCATTTGTAATGGCTTGATTTTATTCTTTACTAATCTTTAACTAATCTTAAAGATGTGTTTGTCTTGAGTAGATGAAGGTTTAGAAAAGAACCACATGCAATTTGATTGAGTCTAGGCAAAGATCTTAGGGCTTTAGTTTTATGAGTTCTTGGTGATCAGGGGAATTTAATAAAAATAAAATCTATTTCTGCGAAAATATGTCATTTTGAAAGTGTATTTTGAAGTAAAAATAATTAAATTAATCAAAATTTTCAAAAGTACAAAAAATGGTTCAAAATGTTTACAAGCTTTCCCTAATCACTTAGAATTCATTAGGATATTTTTCCTAATTTTTTAAGTTAAAAAAAATTAAAAGCTTAAATAAATTTTAAAAGCTGAAAAGTGAATTTTCCTTATTTTCACATTAAAATAATTAAAATAAATAAATTGAAAAAATTATAAAAATACAAAATTTGATTCTCTAAGTTTTCTAAACTCATAGAGGTCTAATAAAAATAAAAAAATAAATTTCATAATTAAAACATTATTTTATATTTAATTAAATCATTGAAATTGATCCAAAATTAAATAGTAATAATTAAAAAATTTAACTCAAAAAATCAAGAAATTTTGCCTAAGTGTTTCTCTGACTCAAGGAAGCCTTCAATAAATAAAAAACTTTATTTTGGATTGTTAAACAAATCAATTTTGAAAACCTTATTTCCTAAATTTAAAAACACAAAAGAAAAACCACATTATTCTCTTCTGATTTTTCGATTAACTTATGGATATGCCACTCTTAATGCTCAAGTCATTTGAGTTGTATTTAATGAGTTATGAGGTAAAGTACCCTAAAGCAAAAACAATCATTTTAGATTTTGGTTTATTAATCAAAATTGAAGGTTAACCAAGGGAAAAATGGGAATTTTCAATCTTAGTAAATATGATTGGATGATTGAAATACAATGGGATTAAAATGTAGAAACTCACACACCACCTTCGCACGACATCAACAAAATCATAATTCTCCTAACGTTCATGACTTGGAAGTCAACTAAGATCAAATGATTCTTAAGTGATGGGCTTAAGATAGAAATAATGATAGTTTACTTATTTTGAGCCTAAGATTGATGATGATGTTATCTTTTAATAAGAATACATGTCTCTTAAATCAAAATTTTGATAATCACCATTCCACCTATCATGATTATTAAAGGATTAGTAGTGACATAAGCTCGATATCTACACTCAATTGATCGGAATTAGAAAATAACATGATTGGCTATTAACATCTTTAAACAATACAAGCCAGAATTTAATTGCGAGCACCTCAATCTTAAATGACTTAAACTTGCCTTAGGGGAACCCACTCACATAACTTTTAAATGAAAAATCAATTGTTAATTGGGTATCCTATCCTCAGGATAATTAAATTGTCAAGTTTTACTAAGCAACAGAGTAGTCACACATCAACCTCGAATGATTAATGGAATGATATGATAGGTTCAAATGAACTTGGAATATTTCAAGAGATCTTCAAAGTGGTCCAAGGTCATCTATCGAGCATTTTGAAATCTATTGGACATTCTGAAAGGCAAATTGGACTTGTCATATTTTTGTTCTAAACCCATCCACTAGGGTCTTCTAAGATTCAATAAAGTCACAACTTGGGGTTTGGTAGCTAAGCCTTCATCTACTCCTGTAATTTAAATTCCCTGCAAAATTGTATGCATGCCTTGCAAGTAGTAACCTTTCAGGTGGAGGAACTAGAAGAATCGACAGGTACGCTTTTAAATTATTTCATTTACCTTTTTGTACTTCTAGCTTCAAGCTTGCATGTTAAACAACAATGTCACCCTTCATGGAAACCAAAACTATTAGGAAAGCTGTAGAATCAAAACTAAAAAATTAAACAAAATAAAATTTACTGCCACAACATTCAAAATATAAGACAACTCAAAATTTTATCACAAACAAAAAAAAAAAATTGTAACTAAATTAAAACATCTCTAGTGGATGATCGAAAATCCCTCAGAGAAGGTAACCTATGGTTTCTATCAAGATTTCCCATGATCTAAATGAAAGTACTGAACTCATTAAGTTGAGTTTAGTAAATTAATTTGGACAAGTTGAATTTGAAAAAAACTAGTGGTGTAGGAATGAGGGAACCGTAATATCCTAACCGGTGTCACTCTAATAAACTTTAATATGCCCCATAAAATTTAAATAACCATCACCCTTAGAGATATCATATTTGACATTATAATTTGACACATTAGAAAACCTAAAATTGATACGACCTGGAGCTTGTAGATACCATTATGGGAAGCACGGCCATCTTCAACAACAGAACATGTCTACATCAGCTAAGCCATTCTTTCTTTAGAATTAAACAAACAAACCATAGGACTTCGAGATGGTTTGTTTATGCAACATAAATCCTCAAGCTTTCTTTAGGCTTTTGTATAGCTCTGTTGTAAAATTTAAGCTCTAACTCGTCTTAGGATTCTGAGGTTGCCGTTCATCATGACCTAAATTCTCATATCTTACAGGCTATTTGTGTGATCGTTTCATACGAGTGTAAGCCCTAAGCTTCATACAAATGTAAGCCCTAATTCATAAAATTGATAGGATGAAATTTTTAAATATTTCTCTCCAAAACTGAAGCCAAGCCATAGGGTAGCTTAGGAAGTCACCAAAGTTCTCCTCCGAATCTATCAAATCCCCTAATCTCTTCCTTCGGATTCCAAAACAAAATGTTCCAAATTTGAGTCATTTCCCTTTCACAACTCGTTGTCCGACCCCGTTCAAATGTCCTATATTTTTTACCTCTTTTAAGATAATATTACTTGATTTTTATCAAGAGTTTTCTTAGGTGACTTCGGTTATTTAAGATTTTCTTAGGTGACTTCGGTTATCTAAGACGAGGCTTGCCCCTATAGGAAGCTTTTCTGAACCTAGATTAATATAAACCCTATTTAATTTTTTGTATTAAATAGGAGAACTTGTCGGTAAATAAAATGGTACTTTTAAATAAAATGGTTTTTGTAAACCAAACGGATGTCATATATTTCTTAGTTTATTTGATCGAGCCTCACCCCCAAGTCTGAAGTCTTGTGGTTATTATCCGAGATAAAGATGTGGCTTGAGGTGTAGTGATCTTTCATTTAAACTATGAAAGATATGGGATCAGTTTGATTTCATATTTTTCTAAAGATATATATGTAAATTAAAAACCTTTCCGAAGTAGGTGACGAGATTTCAATTCCAGCAATCGACAGCTTCCAACGGGCAACTCCTTAACTTTTTTAGTGCTGATCATAACTAGTAGAAGGAGAAGCACGATAAAACTTGATCGGTTTCAAACCAACACCACGGACTTCTTTGACAACTAAACTCTTGATCTTTTGAGGTGAATTGAAGTAATGTTCATGGCATTCACGTAGTGGTTGATCTAATCATACATTAACTCATATTTACTTTTTTCCACCTCCTCCAATGAAATCTCGAATTGGGTCTACTTTTTCTTTATCGTTATCAACTCTTCATCGAACTTATCTTTGTTAGAACATTCTTTCTTATTGATGATGAAGGTTGACCTTGTCCGTTCAACAATCAGATTGGTTAAACATTCTCTGCGTCTCCAAGCTTGATCTCAGGTTCGTAGACTAAAAGAACTTCTACCAACTTATTGCAAAGAAGTGGTGGTAGAAAATTGAAGCAGAGTTGAATGATCTTGCTCTTGTGATCCCTTTGAATCTTCCCTCTTATTTGTCATAATCTCACAGGAAAAGACAATATTCTTTAGAGAAGCATTGTAGGCAGCAATACGTTGAACAAATTTTTCACGTCGATGATATAGAATTAACAATTTTTACTAGCTCACCCAACTTCATTAGCAGCATAATCAATCTCAGAGATCTTTCTCCTTTCTAATTGAATCCTCTTAACATCATATTGTTATTGGTGAGATTTTTTGTCTCAATATCCAAATATTCTAACTTTTGTAAACTCATTAGGTTGACTGACGGTCTTGGATCTACCTAAAAATTGGGAGAGTACAAATCTGTTGATGCTGAAAAAAAGGTAGAGTAGTCTGTTTTGGTTGGTAGTACCAAGCAGTAGATCCTTGTCAATGAAGGTCAAGGGTATTCCCTTAATGAACAAAATTCATCAAAGGATATGTTGGCCAATTGAGCTAAGAAATTTTTTAGTTCAAGTAAAGCCTTAACCAGAGATTCTCTCATCTCCTTTGACAGAATCAGAGCCTCGTAGATGCTTATTTTGGCTGGCAACCTCCTCAGATGAGCCAATATGTTATAATCCACATAATAAAGACCCAAAATTATTACTTGATTGTGTTTTTCTTCCACTGCTTGAGGTGCCTCTTCTCGAGTGACTATTTATTTTTTTTTGTCTATTGGAACCCTTCTCTAAGGTAATACTTCCCACTCCATAAATTAATTTCTGTAATCTCTTCTTCTCTGGACGTCATCACCAACTCTTTTGGTGTTGCTTTAGAATTTGAAAAGTTAAAGTTGTTTGCAATCAGTGTTCCTTGGCACTCATAGACTGACTCCTCACTCATAGAACTATTGTAAATGGTGTTGTTGCTATACTCGTTGTTTCCATTAACATGTTCATCATACTCAAATATGATTGTAGGATCATTTTGGTGATCGAGATCAAAGTTAGATCAATCATGGTCAGTTACGTTATCACTAGAAATAGTTAAAACATAGTTGAAATCCTAATCATTATACTCAAAAGACCCAGATGCAGCAAAAACATAGTCAAACATAATTAGTGGTTCGAGGAATTTCTCACGTGAATGCAAAACAACCAATCTAAGGGAGGCAACTTGTATCCTACCCCTCGTGCTATAAGTTTTTAGCTTGTGAATGATCTCATTCTTGGTTTTCTTTGGTTGTGGCAACTTCTTCAGTGTGATCTCCTTCTTCGGTCTGGGAGGCAGCAGCCTCTGAATGGTGGCTTGTGCTGACTCATTTTCAATCTGATCTACAATGTTCTTGGATGATCTACTCCAGATTGTGTTCCAACCATTCCAATCTAAATATGGATCTATTAGGGTGATTGGCTAAGCTAAAATCATATTTACAAAACCTCTTTCAAGTTTTTATAAATATTCTTTTGAAATGGTTTTATTTCCTAGTTTGAGATTCCTCTTAAGATAGTTCTTAAAACTGAAACATCCCCCTATGGTGTATCCTAGGAGTCTTTGTATGGATAATAGTTTCAATGATCCTTCTTATCAACCTCTTTTTGTTTTCTTGGCTCTGGCAACCTGAACTCAAATTTCTTCATTAAATTTCTGAACAACTTTGACGCAGCTTCATCCTTGAAAGAATATATAATGTTTATTCATTCTACATATGATAGAACCTATCTAACATTTGTCCTGTATGGTCCCCTCTAACATGACTGCTTGATAGATTGGTCGTAGTACAAAGTCCGCTGCTACTGATGAGACTGATCAAACTGTGATGACTGTAGGGAACCTCAATGAGACTGCTAGCCTGAATCCTCATTGGTGTTTGTCCTTGCCAACCGTTACCACCATCCTAGATTTCTTCTCAAATGTTATAACTTCTCTTAACTTCCCGGTCTTTTCCTGTGACTCCTTGTGTTTAACCTCCTCTTGCAAGCTGCTGGTTATGCGGAGTAGCTTCTTGAACAACTTGATGGTGAGTTTCTTGAACCTGAAAGCTACTTGCCCATGAATGCTTTTAAGCAGAATTTCAATCGCATGATGTTCCTGTAGCTGAAGCTCACACTTTAAGCTCAAGTTTGTCCACCAAAAATTTTATTCAACCAAGGTCTCATTGGGTTCTGTTATTCCACTACGAGATATCTTATAGTGACATGGTGTTGCGCTCTGGCAAACCTCTTCACAAACAAGTGCTCCAACTCGGTAATGTCTTCACTGATCCACTGGGCAATTTTGTATACCAATCAAAAGCAATCCCTAAAAACCTATTGACAAACTTGTGAAACAAAAGTGCTTCATTGCCTCTGACATTACAATGATTGTTTTAAAGTGGGCTATATGCTGGCAAGGATTTCCAGTCCTATCAAACATCTTGAAGTTCTATGGCACAAAGCATTTGGGCTAAGGCATGACATCAAATTCCTCCTAGTAAGGTCTACCCTTTGAAACTGATGCACCGCCCTTAGACTGGGCTAAGACCTTTGTCACTTTTTTTTCGACCATCTGCTTAATGTCTATCTATAGCACCAAACACTAGTCAAAATCTTTCTTTTGTGGTTTGTCTCTACTGAGGAAAACGACCTCCCTTCTATCATCTGTAGTATGCACAACCTCAGGATAATTGACCCCCACGAAAAGTAATTGTTGAAACTGAGACTGCCTGTGCATTGTATCCATGGCAGTCATGGTGGTGACCATCTCCTCCAATTTTTTCTTCATCTAGATGATTTTTTTGTCTCGTATTTGAATGGTCCTTTTCAAGTCATCTGTGGAGTTCTCCTCTCAAGTAGGTGGAGCATCACACACAGATGGAGTGGCCTTGGTATGAATGACATTAATTTCCTCATTGATATAATTCTTGAAATCAAAATATTCATCATCATCAAAACCCACTCCTCACTCTTTAGCCAACTCTACAATCTCAGTTCTAGGTTTTTCTACCTTCTCATCATTTGCTTTCTCCAAAATCTTACGATCTAGAGTTCTTTCTGGAATATCACCCTGCTATACAACGGACTTGGTAGCAACAATTGCAATAGCCTCTAGGATATCAAACCTATGCTTCATTCCACAAAGCTGCCTCGCGGGTTCATTGAAATGTACTCATGTGGCACCCTTGGATACCCACACTCTCTTCATTATCATTGATGCTTTAAGATAGAGTGACTCAAAGAAGGCATGGGCCTGTCAAAGATAAGTATGCTCCCCATGGTGTAAACCAAGTGCACCATTAATGGGTCTCTTTGTTTATCCCTTTTCTAGAAGTTTTCACAAACTATGGTAGGTGGTATCCCAGACCAGATGTTACTTGACCGACTGACATCCTACAGACTTTAGAGTAAAGGTGATAGCATCTGCAACCATAACAATGGTACTCACTCTACTTCTAAGGTGGAATCTGATTGGAACTCAGGCTGGAGGTACTTCAACTAATCTCTGGAATTGACAGACAAATTTTTCATCTTTAAAAACTTCATTCTTCATCTGGGGTGAAACTGTGCATACCACTCACTTGAGTAATTCGGCAATAGTACACCCCTCCTTGGTAGCTAGTCATTCAAACACTATACGGAGATGAGTGGGTCTCTGCCTCTCATTATCATGATATTGTGGTGATGGTAGAGTAACAACAATTCTATGGATGTTCACATCGCTAGTGGTATTCATCAATGGATGAAACCTACTTCCTCATAAGAGAGGAGCAACCTCAAGCAATCCAAATTCCTCTTGGTGAGGAATCTCATCAAAAAGACATATATCTATAGCCTTGGCCCTAGCAACTCTTTGAATCTTCTAGTTTTGATTTCATCTTTACGAATTGGTCAGCAGCTTAACCCGTGATCTAGATCCAACCTCAAATACTGATGGCAAAGTATTGAATGCACGACTTAATCCTCTTCAATCAAAACTTTTTTTCCTTTATCATATGGTACGGTAGACACATTAACAGTGAATCTTGCAAAGGTAGGTTTAATGTCTCTCGAGCAGACAGATGTAGGGACGACAAACTTAATTGGTGTCAGGATGGTAGCGATCTTCACCTTCTTGTAAGAACAAAAGTCATAAGGGCAATTGACCTCGATAGCGATCTTTTCTTCTGAAAGACGAGGACACATTACCGATATAAAGTCATAGCAATCTTCACCTATTGAAAAAGAAAAGAGTGCTAAATGATTCCTGAATATCTATGCTTAAAGAAGGTTAAATAGTTGGTCCTAAAATCCAAAAGAGTTGACCTCATTATCCCAAGAAAGAAATGGGGAAAGCAAGCAAATAGAAGAAGGGTAATATGGTCCATGAAAGATAAGGACACATTACCGATACATGAAAACAAAAGTTCCTCCTCAATATGAAGTGAAAAAATAAACCCCAACGGAGTCGCTAGAAAATTTATTGGTCATCTAAGGTGGAAGGATATATTTAATTTAATACATATATTATAATGTCGGCACTATTTTTGGTGTCGGGTTCGGGAAAAGCTTCATATAAGGGCAAGCCCCTATAGTTAATTACATCATAGATAACTGAAGTTACCTAAAAATACTCTCGATAAAAATCAAGAAAAATTACCTTCAAGGAGTTCAAATGGTAAGGACATTTCAAAGATATCGGACTAAGAAGTGTGAAGGGGGATTGGTTCAAATTTAAAACATTTTGTTTTGGAGTCCAAAGGAGGAAACACTAGAGAATGTCACAGATCCGAAGGAGAACTTCGGTGACTTT
>NW_018251642.1:229736-230140 GCF_001263595.1 Phalaenopsis equestris
TTTTTTGTGATGTTTGTGATTAAGTTTTGAGTTGTCTTATATTTTTGAAATATTGTGGGGGTGATTTATGCAATTTTATATTTTCTATGTAGGTATATAAATACAAGCATAAATAAAAGTGTGGTAAGAAAGTACAAGAAAGACTGTAAAATACTGTAAATTGTAAATGTGTACCTGACGAGTCTTCTCGTTCCACCACCTGAAACTCAAAACTCTATGTTGTGTATTTATGTATATAAAGCTGGAATAGTAAAGCTTTGGAAACCTTCCTAACTCTATATTGTGTATTGGGGTCCTTAAATTTTAAGGATAATATTATTAAGTAAAACATATTAAGTTTAATAGATCCCTAAGGTATTCACCAGGTTAAGAGTAGGGAGCAGGTCCATGCAACCTTCTTAATG
>NW_018251642.1:231991-232211 GCF_001263595.1 Phalaenopsis equestris
TGATTTTTCTACACAAAGATATGGATTTTTGAAGTTTAGGAGCTATTTTCTGAATTTATTAAATATCCTATTTATTTATTCAAACGCGGGCTGACTGGATCCTCAGATCCGTCGAAAAGCCACGCGGCGGCCTTCTATTCGACGTCTCCTTCTGATTCAGCTGCCACGCGGCCCGCCATATCGCATCAGATGACCATCCGGCTTGATCTCCGCCGTCCAT
>NW_018251642.1:232592-232952 GCF_001263595.1 Phalaenopsis equestris
TGGCTTCCTTCACTGTTGTGAAGGTGTAGAGCCAATTTGTTTGAAGTTTGGTGCTGTGTAGGTTTGGATTGAAGTTTGTCCTGGTTCCGGGCAGGAATTCAAGCTCAAAATTGGATTTCTGTGATGGAATTGGGAGAGGGAAATGGATTGTAATGTGCTAAGGGACTCTTAGAGAAGGTCTCCGAGGAGTTTTGGAGGCCTTGGTGATAATTTTTCTTACCACCCTATTCATGGTCGTGATGGGGTCATTTTATAGAAATTGGCCAAGGGGAAGCTTGGCTAGCCAATTGAGGGGGTAGCCCCCCCGCTTAGGGGTCAAGAAGAGGCTCCCCCCGCTCACTTTTGGCTGGGGGGGGTCTT
>NW_018251642.1:234417-244872 GCF_001263595.1 Phalaenopsis equestris
AATATGTGGAACTTCAAGTTGAGTAAAGAGAAGAGTTTTGAGTTTCTAATGGTGAGGGTACCTTTTCTAGTTCTCTAAGACCAGTCAGTAGGAAAGTACTATGGCTAGACCTAGGCTACTAAAGAAATTTCTAGACCTCAACCAAAAGTGAGGTCAACATATAATTTAGAAAAATAATACTTAATTACGATAATGTAAGACCGAACAGATCTCATATCGATAATTGATCAAATAATGAGCACAAAGCTCTAAGTGATATATCTTTCTCGAGGAATAGATATATTGCTTACGAGTGAGGCTCAATTAAATAAAATAAAGAATTTATGACATCCATTTTAGTCTGCCAAAACTTTTTATGTTGACCGACAAATTTTCCCTATCTAATATGAAAGATTAGATAGGGTTTATTTTAGGCTAAGCTCTTAAATTTTCCTATAAGAGCAAGCCCCTATTGTTAATTACATCTTAAATGACTTAATTCACTTAAGAAAACTCTTGATTTAGATTAAAATGTTGTCTTCAAGAATTTCAAAGGGCAGGACTTTTCATGGTCAGACAAAGGAGTGTCAAATGAAAAAGGCTCAAGTTTGGAATACTATGAAAAAGGTTCAAGTTTAAAAATGTTGTCCTGTGGTTGGGCTTCAATTTCAGAGAAGTATTATGAAATGTTTGATTCTATCAATTATTATTAATTAGGCCTTATACTTGCATATCACAAGCATACAAATATCCTAGAAGATAAGAGGACTTACATTGTGATTAATGCCACCTCGGAACCTAAAGCGAGTTAGTACTTAAATTGAACAACAGGGCTATGCAAAGACATAAAGATGAGGAGAGGATTTATGTTGCACTAGGCAAACCACCTTAAAATCCTAAGTCTTATTATTTAATTATAAGGAAAAGATTTAATGTTGGAGATCCAGTTGCTCTCTTGAAGTTGTTTTTCTGTACATGTTTGTCATGCTGCCCATGGAGTTAGCTCCAGGCTTCTCATTGTAGTAGCGGTCCTACAGTCTAAATGCTCAAAATGTTTTAGCACATTTTTTAAGTGACAAGTTTTGTTGCTCAAGCATTATAACAATGGTAAAACTTGATTTGAGCAATCTCGGTTAGGATCCCACGATTTTCTCATTTCAGTATCACTATTTTCTTTTGAATTTACTTAATTCAAACAAGTTATTAGGCTCATTCAAAGTGGGGAGATATTGTTAACAATCATGGGTTACCTCATCCGAGGCATTCCCGTAAATTCAAAAGGACATATTTTGTAATGCTATGTTATTTTTGTTTTTTTTGAAAAGGTTATTTAATTTTGAGAACATGTTGTGTTTTGCACGGAAGAAAGTTCTGTAAGATAAATAAATAAAATTGTGGTGCATAAAATAAAAATGCATACCTGTCATCTTATAGCTACTCCCACTGCATGGTTAGCATCATAAAGTCAAATATATTTACAGGAATTAAATAAATTACAGGAAAGTAAACGAAAGCATTTTGTATGGAAAAGTAAAAAAAAACTAGTAATAGAAAGACACAAGTGTAAGAAAACACTTAGTCATATATAGAAGATCGTGATTGGGTGTAAGACATTTGTAAATGTGGTGGCTCAGAGCTGAGATGTGTGCATCCCAACCTTAAGTAAAAGTTACCACCCGATAACCTACGGAGGGCAGTCCTAACCATGATCTATGTGATTAACCATGGATCCATAAAAGTTTTCATTTGAATTCAATTTTCATGCATATAAAATTCAATTTGTCATGCTAAAGAGATTTTCATTCAAGGTATTTTGTAAAGTCTTGAAGTCCACAAGTTAATCAATTTAATCGAGCTAGAACTACACATAACCTAAGAGTATCTGGGGCAATCATCTAATCAAGAGTCGTTGAATAGTACCATCAGTCTTTATCCTCTCCTTTTATTAATGGTTCTCGCGCTAGGAGTTACTATTCTAAAATCCCACTTTGCATCCCTAAATTTAGCACACATTAGCATTATCGTCATTACCCTAGCCACCTAGACATCAGACTTACACAAGCTCGTTAATCCAATTGTGGAAAAAAAAAACTCAGTTGCTCAAAAGGATTTAAATACCGTAGGGAAGACTCAAATTCTTGACCATGGGTCAATTAATATAAGATAAGTAGTGTAGGGTATTTTTATTTATTTAGGTGACCTATCGGGTCCCAATGCTTAACTTGGTGGGTTGTAAATATTTTAATGGATAATTTTCTGAAACAAAGAATAATAGTTTCAATTATCCTCAAAATATCTAAAAGACTATAAAAAATTTTGGGGAACAATCTCCGGCAACTTTTAGAACCCTTTGAAATGTTCTGAGTCCATTTAAACTTATTATATTGTTCACTTAATTATATGATGTTCACTTAAGTTTTAATGGTTTAATACACCTTATGCTCAATGAACTTTAATACTTTAACTATCACAAGAGTGGGATACTCAAACATTCACGTAATGTTTTATTTAAGAGTTATGTAAGTAGATGCCCTAGAACAAAGTCATGTCATTAAGAATCATATTTGCTAAAAGTTGGCTATTAGTAGTTTAAGGGTATTCATTAATTGTGCTTTTCTTATCTAAACCTCATCAAAATAAGTTAAAATATCAAGCCTAGTCAACTACTAAGCCCTTAAATTCAATCTTCTGAGTAAATTTATAACAACTAAAATGTCAAATTAAAGGCACTTAATTCTTATCAAAGTATCACACTTATCATTTCATCACAAATTAGAGTGCTTAAAATAAGTGAGTTATTATTTTCCTAGTTCAAGCCCACTACTCTGGTATCATCTAATTGAATTATCCTCTAAGTCATAACAATTTTAGAAATTTCAATTTTACCATTATCATGAGAAGGTGAAAAGTTGGTTTCTACCTTTTATCCTATTATGCTTCAATCATCAAAAAGAATCTAATATGACCAAAATTACCCATTTAACCTTGTGGTTAACCTAAAATTTAATTAGGGTATCAAAATCTCAAAATTTACTTTTTGCCCCTAGGGATCTCGACTTGAGTTTAACCTAACTTAAACTCAACTTAACCCAAACATTAGGTTCAACCTAACTTGAACCCAAATCAACTTCAAACTTAAGTTTAACTCATGTTCAACTTAAGTCAAACCTAAAACTTAGGTTCAATCCAATCTGAATCTAAGTCAACTAAACTCTACGTTCAACATATATTGAGCCAAAATCAAACCTTAAACTTAGGTTAAATTCAAATTGATCTTAGGTCAACATAAACTTTAGGTTCAATAAAAATTAAACCTAACTCAACTCAACCCTTAAGTCTTAATTACATTAGACTTAAGGCAATTCTATCCTTTGATTCTACCTACATTGAACCTAAAAACCTTAAGTCCTAACTACATTGGACTTAAAACCATTTCAACTCTTAGGTTCTACCAGCATTAAACCTAAATTATCTTAAGTCCTAACTCCATTGGACTTAAAACCAATTCTATTCTTAGGTTCTACCTACATTGAACCTAAATACCTTAAGTCCTAAATATATTGGACTTAAAACCAATTCAACTCTTAGTTTCTTCCTACATTGAACCTAAATACCTTAAGTCCTAACTACATTGCACTTAAAACCAATTTAATCCTTAGGTTATTCCTACATTGAACCTAAATCATCTTTAGTCCTAACTACATTAGACTTAAAACCAATTCAATCCTTAGGTTATATTTACATTGAACCTAAATACCTTAAGTCCTAACTACATTGGACTTAAAACCAATTCAATCCTTAGGTTCTAGCTATATTGAACTAAAATACTTTAAGTCCTAACTATATTGGACTTAAAACCAATTCAACTCTTAAGTTCTACCTACATCGAACCTAAGTACCTTAAGTCCTAACTACATTGGACTTAAATTCAACACTTAGGTTCTACCAACATTGAACTTAAATACCTTAAGTCCAAACTACATTAGACTTAAAACCAATTAAACTCTTAGGTTCTACCTACATTGAACCTAAATACCTTAAGTCCTAACTATATTGGACTTATAACCAATTCAATCATTAGGTTCTTCCGACATTGAACCTAAATCATCTTAAGTCTTAACTACATTGGACTTAAAACCAATTCATTCCTTATGTTCTACCTACATTAAACCTGAATAATCTTAAGTCCTAACTACATTAAACTTAAAACTAATTCAATCCATAGGTTCTACCTACATTGAACCTAAATACCTTAAGTACTAACTACATTGAACATAAAACCAATTTAACTCTTAGGTTCTACCTACATCGAACCTAAATACCTTAAGCCTAAATACACCTAAATACCTTAAGTCCTAACTACATTGGACTTAAATTCAACTCTTAGGTTCTAACTACATTGAACCCTAACTACTTTGGACTTAAAACCAATTAAACTCTTAGGTTCTACCTACATTAAACCTACAACATCTTAAGTCCTAATTACATTGGACTTAAACCATTTCTAATCTTTAGATTCTACCTATATTGAACCTAAAAAATATTAAGTCCTATCCACATTGGAATTAAAACTCTAGATTCCACCTACATTGAACCTAAAAAATCTTAAGTCCTAGTTACATTGGACTTAAACCATTTTCATTCTTTAGGTTCTACCTATATTGAGCCTAGGACTTCTTAAGTCCTATCCATATTGGACTTAAAACTCTAGGTTCTACATACATTGAACCTGAACTACCTACATTGAACTTGAATCATCTTCAACTTCACCGACATTAAACCTAAATCATAGGTTTCAATTAAACTCTCTCAGGACTAATTGACATATGACCTAAAACGAATGACATTGTAAAAATCTAACTCGCCAACATAAATGACATAAAATTCATCTTAAGAGACATTAAAACGCAACTTGAATATATGTGTTAAGATTTATGAAGATTTCTTGGACAGCACAATCTGTGGTTGCTGACAATAATCTTCTAGTCCTAGTTTAAAAACCTTTCGGACTAAGTAAATCTGAATACTTCACAGCCCCGAGATGACAGAGCCATAATCATCTTGATCGGGTCATTTAAAAATTATTCAACCAATTAAATGAACAACTAAAATTGATAAATCTGACAAAATGGTTTTATGTTAATCATGTTCTCTTTTCCATGTTTATTGAAGAAATGAAAATAAAATTTTGCTCTAGATTTCCTTTGCAGGTTATAGGGTGTGCTAACTCTATTTTGTAGGACATTCAAAAGAATAATTTCAATACAATAAAACCAGATAAAAATAAACAAAATAAAATAAAATGACATAAACAAAAATGACATGATATGACAAAAACATAAATAAAACAAAACGATGACATGATATGACAAAAACATAAATAAAACAAAACGATATGACATGACAAAAACAAAAAAAATATAAAAAAATAAAACGACATGACATGACATGAACAAAACAAAATCTTTAGGGTTGAATCAGATTCTTAGGAATCTATTACTCATGAATAAAACATTTGATGTTTCTTTCCTTAATCTTGACTTTTTAGAAGAACAAGTGTTAACGAGAATTAGGGGTTTTCTTAGGTAAATCTAGAATTGCCTAAGATGTAATTAACTATAAGAGCTTGCTCCTATAGGAAAATTAAGAATTAAGAATAGGTGATCAACCTAAATCTCTGGTTATCTGACCATTTATGTGGTTATCCTTATATGATATTTTAACATTCTAGAGTCTTCCCTATAGTTTACCACTCAACATTTCTTTTGTTTTCTATCATTTGTCGTTTCCCTTTTTCCTAATTCCTTTAATATTTTAGGATATTTTACTTGATCCAAGAGATTATGGTAAAATGGATAAATAGGGCAATAAGATAGATAAACGGAGTGGCAACTCCAACATCCTTATCTATAATAGACCCGACGACATGAGGGCACAAAGGAGAATTGGCAGTGACCGCGAACGGAGAGCCCCGATCACCATCAAAGTCTCATAGGAAATGGAGGTGGTGGATTTTCTAAGTCAATTTTAAGTGGAGAAATTGGTCTCTATAAATCTTTTTGAGTATCCTCTTTAAGCTCTTCAATTTCTTCTCTTGCTACTTCAATCTCTTTTTGAACTCTATCATCCAACTCTCTTCCACTTCTAAGTTGAACGGCTTTTACTTGATCTTTATTCTCATCTTTTCAATTTACTTATGTATTACTAGGAAGTGTTTTGTGGGATCTATTACTGAGTTTGCTATTTTTCCCAATTCATTCTCAATACTTCTAATAGTAGCTCCTTGGGTTTGTAAGTGATTTTCCTTTTGTAACACCACTTCTTCTATAGGCAACCTTTTTTTCTTGAATTGTGAATTACTTTTAAAACTTGGAGAAAACTAGGTTTATAATTACTATTAACCTAGTTGTTCTAGTTTCCCAATATGTTTACTTAGTTGTTCCACCATTGCTGATTATTATCGCTTGAAGTATTATTACAATTAAAGTTAGGATGGTTCTTCTAACCTGAGCTATAATAGTTTGAATATGGGTTACTTTGCTTATTGTTTATGCCATTAAAATTTTCTAATGATGTGTGAGAATCTACCTTTTAGCCTAATGAATTCACTGCAATCATTTCAATTGGTCAAGAAAAACTCATTCCAAGTTGGTCTAACTTCCTTGAAATTGTAGCAATTTAATTTGCTAACATTACAAAAGCATAAGATTCAGGAATAATTGCTACTTTTTTAGGATTTACCCTCTCAGAAGGCAATTTAAAATTATTAGTCGTCATATATTCAATCAAAGTATAAGTGTCATGAAATGGTTTTGACATCAATGAACCATCAGTAGTGGCATCAATAATAAATCTTAGAGATCCAGCTAATCAATTGTAAGAGGTTTAAACTATTAACCAATCTGGTATTGCTTGGTGTGGGCACTTTTTCAGTAGTTTTTTAAATCGTTCCCATGTTCCATAAATAAATTCTCCTTCAAACTAACAAAAAGATGTAATATCATTTCTAAATATCACAGTTTTTTATGGTGAAAAATATTCAGGAAGGAATTTTTGCGCTAAATCACCCCATGTTCTTATAGATTTATGTGCTAACAAATGTAACCATATATTAGCCTTATCCTTCAATGAGAAAGGAAAAATTCTAAGTTTTATAGTATCATCTAATACACCATCTTATTTAAATTTAGCTGACAATTCTAGAAAATTAGTAAGTTGTAAATTTGGATCTTCAGTTGGTGCTCCCTCATATTGATTATTTGATACCATTTGGATAATATGAGGTTTATGTTTAAATGAATTAGCCACTATAGTAGGTTTTTGAATAATATAATGAATTTCAACCATAACAAGGTTTGCATAATCTCTTAAAGGTCTAAGTTCTTGATTAGTTTCAGCATTTGGATTATTTTAGTTTGTCATTTCTTAAAATTTTTGGTCTTTTTTTATGTATTTTTAATTTTAAAAAATTTTTCTAATAGTTTTATCTAATTCAAAATCCTAGGGAACTAGTCTTGAGAACTTGAACTACGCATACATTATTATGAAACACAAAAAATATAAAATCACACAAACAACAACTTTAAATAAAAACAACTCTAGAATATTTCTATAATAAATCTAAAAGTTTAAATAAGACCTTCTAAAAATAGAAATTTTCTTTCTAAGAATTTCTTCAAAGATTTTTTATTTGTCCCCGACAATGGCACAAAAAACTTGATCCCGATTTTATATGACAATGTGATCTATACAGTTTAAATCTTTATTTTTCCTTACTTATAATTCTTACTTTTCAACGGTGCCAAAAACTTATTCACCAGCAACATCTAAGTAAAAATTTGACTTCAAAGCAAATAACATTGCAATGATTATATTTAAATATGGGATACTATGCAAATATATGTATCATTATAAGGTATTATAGGACATTTTGATTAAGCCCTTAATATTAAACCCATAAGGACAAAATACAATATGCAACTAAAATCAGAAAAAATTACATAACTTCTACTTAGCAGAATATTCTTACTCAAACTGTAGATGCTATAATAGGAATAAAAATTCAATTCTTTTTATAATTTTTTTCTAAATGAAGGTCAAGTAATAAACTAACTAAAATTAACTAGATATTTGTAAAATGAAGGCAATATAAATAAAATATCATTTTCTTTATAATGAATTACTAATAAGTATAGGAATTCTGTTGTGGAAGTATTCAAATTGTGTTGTGCTAAATAGGACCAATAGTATTCCTTACCCTTACTAGAGATGCTAGAAAGATCATTAACTAATTTAAAGTTTGAATAGTCTTAAGGACCGGTTTGGTAGGGAAGATACTAACCCTCACTCTAGAGTTCCCTCTTCTCCCTCCACCTGTGGGCAAACATCTTGTATCAAAACCTAAAACTGTAAACTAAATTGGGGGCTTCAACCTCTATATTTAAAATCCTCTAATTCTACACCCTTCAATGATTATTTTTTTATTTATTTTCACACAACCACATGAACTATTTTCTATTCCATAAAATCTCATGTGATTCTTATCATTAGTTGATTGAGACAATACCATCTCGGATCTTATATGTTCTAGCAACAGATATTAACATTGTAATTTTCCAATTCATGAGCTAAATGAAGTACAAGGTTTAAAATCATCACAAGTTATTCCAACATTAAAGATTAATACTTCACACAACCTCCATCCAATACTTAATAACTTGTCATTTTAAGGAACAAGATATAGAAAACTACACATAATTCATAGAGAAAACACAACCACATTAAAGTTTAAAGTAGAAATCATTAAAAATAACAAGAAGTCTAAATTATAACCAAATGTAGTCACAAAGATAAAAAATTATCTCAATTCTTATCCACCAAACACCTGAAGTTCCTTTGAAACTCTTCCTTCCCTTATAATAAAACTACAACTCAAAATAGAAAGAAAAGGGTGCGGTGAAGTGTGTAGAAGAGTTTCCCAAAAAGAAGAAGAGAGAGAGAGAGAGAGAGTTCTTCAATCCAAGTATTCCTTCATAATATTCTATAAGGTGCCTTGGTGTCTCTTCATAATGTGTCCACATTCAATGAATTTTTCAATACTTGCCTCCTTTAAAAAACCAATTGAATTTATTTTCACGTCCATTAATTGTTTCCCACGTTTTCACCAAAGGTTGCATCAAACACCTCTTCAAAAATTCATCCAATCTCATTGAATCATTGAGTAACTACTTCTAGCGCTTAAGCGTGAGGTACTTGACACTTAGGCGTAGCCTTCTTGGTTTTACTGGCATGTAAGTGCCAGTTTTAGGTGCTTAGGCGCTACAATTCATTTGCACACCATCTTCATTTTTGCTCCAAATTTGATCCCTTTTCAATCATTTTACCATTTCTCATCCATTTGATTGTACCTGAATAAAAAATAAACAAATACATTCTATTAAAGCATAATATCTTAAACATAGATATAAAACTGTGTACATAAAGACTATATATTTTAGGTGTATCAGTGGGGTACCAAAAAAATTTCAAAGTCATTTAAGTTATATTTGATGAGTTATGAAGTGGAGAGACCTATGGAGCAAAATGGAAATTTTTTATTTTGTTTCCTTGATTAAAGTTTAGGATTAATTAAATGGTAAATGGATAATTTAGATTATAGTGAACTCTTTTCGATGTTTGAAACTTAATGGATTAAAAGGTAGAAACCAGTTTTCCACCTATTCATGATGAGGGTAGAATTGTAATTTTGATAATTATTATTTCTTTGAGGTCAATTTAGTTGGATGATACTAAAGAAGTGGGCTTAGGTTAGGAAGATAATAATTCACTTATTTGAAGTCATTAATTGGTGTTTAGATGTTAGCAAGATCGTTTAATAAAAATAGATCTCACTTAAAATAACATTTTGATAATTTCAAATTTACCCATAAATTCTTAATGGGCCTAGTGGTGAACTAGGCTTAATCCAAGATTGTTTAATAAGGTTTAGAAAAGATAATATAACCAATCATGAACATTTTGAAAACACTACAAGCCCAACTTTAATATGGGGTGTCAAATCCTTAATGACTCTGAGTTTGTACTTCGGGGCATTCACTCACATAACTTTTAGGTAAAACATTAAGTGACTGTTTGATTTCCCCAGTCTTGGGAAAATAATAATATCAAGGTACACTTAATTCATTGATAGTAAATCTAACTTTAGATGATTAATTAAACAATATAATAAGATCAAATGAAATCAAAATGTTTCAAAGGATTTCAAAAGCTTTTTTAGGGTTATGCCCCGAACACTTTAGAATCCTTTGGATACTTTGAAGGACAATTGAACTTATTATTTTTTGTTCAAGAAAACCATCCATGAAAGCCTTTAAAGACGCATCTACTACTAGTTTTCTTGTTTTCCATTAATTCAATTTATTTAAATTTCCCGCAAAATTGCATGTATATGTGTTGTATGTTCTAACATTTCAGCAG
>NW_018251642.1:244910-248145 GCF_001263595.1 Phalaenopsis equestris
AGTGCGAGAATACGACTTGTACATATTTACATTTTTCCAATGCGAGTTCCTTTTACTTTACTACATTTCCTACCTGTACTTATTTTAATTACAAAATCTTTTTTCAAAATAAAAAAAAATTATAAAATCATTTTTAAAAATTAAATAATATTTTTAAAATTAAATAGCAAACCAAAAAATTCATAACACATCTTTTTGAATTTACAGAAGTCTCTCGGATGAGATAACCCATGATTGCTAATGAGATCTCCCCAGTTTAAATGAGCTTAACAACTTGTTTAAGCTAAGTAAACTCAATAGAAAATAGTGGTACCAGAATGTGGGAACAGTGGGATCCGAACTATTGCCTCTCTAGTCAAATTCAACCCCCCTCCTTATATTGTCTAAATATATCTGTCATTTAAACCCTTGAACTTAGACTTCATGAATGCAACTTCACCAAGGAGCTTCGAGTTAATTTTGAAGGAATCATTCTACAACAGCAAATGAATCTACAACAACAATCCCTTCCTTAGAATTAAAATAACAAGCCATAGGATTTTTAGGTTGTTTGCCTAGTGCAACATAAATCCTCACCTCATCTTTAGGCCTTTGCACAATCATGTTATGCAATTTAAACCTTAACTCGCCTTAGGCTTTGAGGTTATCATTTTTCATGATATAAATCCTCCAATCTTCCAAGCTATTTGTATGATTGTGTCATACAAATGTAAGCCTTAATTAATAAAATTGTTAGGATAAAAAATTTAATAATTTTTCTCAAAATTTGAGCCAAATAGTTGGATAGCTTGGGAAGTCAATGAAGTTCTCTTCAGGATCTATGACAACCTCTAGTCTCCTTCCTTTGGATTTCATATCAATGTTCCAAATTTGAGACTTTCCCATTTGACACCCATTTAAAATTCTTAAAGACAATATTCTATGATTTAATCTGAGAGTTTTCTTAGTTGACTTTGGTCACTGAAAATGTAATTAACTATAGGGCTTGCCCTTATAAGAAACATTAAGAACCCAGCCTAAAATAAAACCTGTCTATTCTTTTATACTATATAGTGTAATTTTTTGGTCCCCATGAATAGTTTCGCGGACAAAAATGGTTGTCATAATTTCTTTAGTTTATTTGATCGAGTCTCATTAGCAAGTAATGTGTCCTTTCCTCGGGGTAGATGCATCATTTACAGTGTGGTAGTTGTTTATTTAAATTATTATTTTAATGTGATAGTTTCAACATCGTATACTTAGAATTAAAACATTACTTTCCAAAATTTAATATATATTAAATTTAAATCAAGTATCTTTTTCAACGAAAAGGCGACTGACACTGCAGACCAAAAAATGGTCCTAAACTAGAAAGAACAAAAAAAAATATGAAGAGAATTTGATAATAAATAAAATTAATATTCAAACTTAAAATAGAATTAAAGAACATCAAATTAGGAAAATATCCTAATAAATAGAGAGAATGATAAAAACAATAAACAAATCAACTCAAAACTCCACACTCTTCACGACACAAATTTTACACTCTTCACACAAATTTCCATAACTCTCACAACATTTCACACTCTACACAAGATTCCACAATTTTTCCCCTTTTTTTCCACAATTTCTACACACTCATAAAGTTCTTAAGGTCATTACCTAAACTTTGATTCCCATCCTTTCTGAGGTATGTACATAAATTTTTATTCTCATTCTGGGGTTAGTAACTAACTTTCAATTCTCATCTCCAGGTCAATACCTAAATTATGATTTTCATTCTTTCAAAGGTTAGTACCTAAATTCTGTACCTCGTTCCGGGGTTGGTACCTAAATTCCAATTACCATTTCAGGGTTAATACTTAAATTGTGATTCTCATTGTTTTGGATTTCAAGACCTAAATATTGATTCTCATTTTGGGGTTGGTACCTAATTTCTAATTCGCATCTCGAGGTCAATACATAATTTCTAATTCTCATCCTTTCTATGGTTTGTACCTAAATTTTGATTCTCATACTGGGTTTGGTACCAAAATTCTAATTCCAATCTCAGGGTCAGTACTTATATTCTGATTCCTATCCTTTCTTTGAGATAGGTGTACGACCCCCTTAAATGGAGCAAGGAAACCTATTTTCAACTCTCTATGCTTTCATTGCTTTTTGTGTTAGATGTGAGTCTCTGCATCCTTCCCAATGTAGCACACCTATTCCTCAATTAGTCTTTTGATTTGTATGTGAGTCCCTATGATTTACATTTTGATCTGGTCTCTCCATTCATTCTTACTTTTAAAATTCTCTTCAATTCGAAAATAAAAATTAAAATTTCAACTAAAATCAAGTTAAAATTAAACAATGAAACAAAGTTAATCTTCATCGCAGTCATCAGTTTCACTTATGGTTCTCTCCGTAAATTTATTTAATAGCCCTTCATAAGGGTTAGCAAACATGAAATCACTATGTGAACCTGAAATTAACTTTTGATGTTGAAAATTCCAAGATACTCCCATAAATCCCGAGTAAGAGCTCTGGAATCATCAGTTTTGATCAAGGATTTACCTAATACTCCTCGGCGAAAACCTTCTTCGCTCTTTCCCGTTCTGCTTTGAGCATTTTGGCTTAAGCAGTTGTGTTGGTCAATATTAATATATGTATTGTGCTCATCTAGTACACCACACCTATTAGAGGTCAATTTGTTGTCCTCACTTTGGTTGAGGTCTAGTATTTCTTATTTAGTTTCCTAGGCTATATCCAAAGAACTTTTGTGTTGACTATCCTAGAGTACTAGTGTTTGAAACCTACCCCATTAAAAATTAAAAACACATCTTTAGTTTTCTTGGAGTTCCACATGTTTGGTTCTAACCTCTAGCACTAAGTAGGATGGAGCCAAGCATGAGGGGAGCTCAAGAAGAGTCCCCATTTGACTGTCTGGCCTTAAGGTTATGCGTGGGTGGCGTGGCTTGACTAGAGAAAAATACGTTTAGATATTCATACCTATTTTATACTATTTTTGATGATATCACACTTTAAAGAAAGGCATTTTTGATGTTTTGTTGCAGGAATGATGAATTAAGGTCATTGGAGCAAAAAGATGCAAAAGGAGCGAATTTGGAGCGAAAAGGACCAAAAAAGTGAAGAACTGAACTAGGGTGCCGACGATGCCATTGACATTGCCGACATTGAGATTTTTTCAAGACTCCAGCATTATTTCATTTAAAAGGTCCATCGAGGGCACCGTCGAGGCTGCCGATGGCGAACT
>NW_018251642.1:248163-249286 GCF_001263595.1 Phalaenopsis equestris
GCTTTGGATAAGGCCAAATTTTGAAGGAATGCTTAGGCAACTCTTGGGAAAGCTCATCCACAACTTTAAAAGAAGATTTTTACAGAAAATTGAGAAGAGACTAGAGTTCCTGGAGGTTAGAAAGGTTCCATTAGTGTTTGCTAGTGTGTAAAAATTAATAATAATTCTTCGAGAGATTGGATGAGTGGAGGGAAAGTGAGAAATTCAAATGCTATTTTAAATCTTGCCTCAATCCTTAACATATTATGGCTACGTGATTAGGGGTGTCAAAACGATTCTTTATTTGTGAACGGCTCGTGTTCCGCTCACTAAGCAAACGAGCCGAATACAAACACACTTTTTGAACAAAATATAAACGAGCCGAACACAAGCTAAGCTTGATCGTGTTCGGCTTTTTTACACCCCTAGGTGGCAGAGGCCCTGAGTGGCCGACTATTATGTAGTTACTCCACCTCTGGCCACCACTGCTTGCGAAAGAGCTGAATTAGCTACGAGAATTTTATTTTGTTTTATTTAAATAAATTTTAGGACTAAAACGACCCATATAAATAATCAGGACTATTTTAACACTTTACTCTTAAATTAAATAACAAGTTAATATTAATGATATTTTCTTAATGTGATTAAGAAATAAAATCTTCGTGTAATAAAATATAAAATTATAAAATTAAATATATAAACATATTACAGTTTTATAATACGCATACAATTCATATTATTGTAGTTTGCACAACTTTGATTTTATATATGAATTCTGAGATTTGTTGTGTTTTCTTCAAAAGATCTGAGTAGTTTTCTCTGCTCTTCTGCTTGTCTTGAGATTTGTGAAATGGTGATTCAAATTGGTTGAGCCATGAAAAGGTTTAAGAAATTGTGATGATCTTTTCACTTCGATCTTAATTTACTTTCAATCTAGCCTATTGATTTGTTAAAATATGTTGAGTTTTCCAACTAAATTGAAGATTACATCCAAGATTCAGGGAGGTCAAAACCCTTGGAAGTTGGTGCAAATAAATAGGGAAATAATATTATCGGACGTAGAATTGGAGATTTTAGAGTGACAGAATAAAATCCCTAATTCGGTCCTATCGTTTGGGTGCTGAAGTGTAGATGTTAGCCCTCA
>NW_018251642.1:249644-250272 GCF_001263595.1 Phalaenopsis equestris
TTTATTTCAATTGCCTGTTAGTGACAGATAAGCAAATTGAACTTTGTTGTTTTGATTAAAGTATTGCTTTTCTAAAGTCTTAGTTCGTAGTTCTAATCTTACTCCTTGTTGGATTGATATCTAGGACTCCATTAGAGCCCTCTATTACTTGAGCGATACGTATTCTTACATTGATAAGTGTGACTTTACAATTATTATATTTATTACATCCATATTTATCTTATATTTTTAAGCATATATAAAGTCGCGGTCAAGTTTTTGGCGCCGTTGCCAGGGAGTGAGTAAACAAAAAGCACAATTAGAGTAATGGACAAATTAAGATTATTAGAAAATGTTTACTTGAATTGCAACTTATTTTCATATTTAGTTAATTATATTACTGTGTATTGATTTCAAACAGTATGCGTAAATTTGGACCTAAAAATCTTATACCGTATGATTCGAAATTAGAACGCACTGTTAGAAAGATTAGAAGATTGAGAAGAGAAACTAGAAATTCTGATACAATAGAAAACAACATGAATAATTAAGGAATAGAGAATGAACACTAACCTAGACCCCTACGAGATTATGCAAATCCTACAGCAGATGAAATTCACTTATCTATCAAAAATCCTGATGTAGTTGC
>NW_018251642.1:250426-254416 GCF_001263595.1 Phalaenopsis equestris
GAAGCTTGGGAGAGATTTAAAGATCTTCTTAGGAAATGCCCTCATCATTCGTTACCAGATTGGTTGATAATTCAAACTTTTTATAATGGATTAGTGAGATCTCTTAGATAGATTATAGATGCTGCGGATGGTGGTTTGTTAATTTCAAAATCTTTTGATGAGGTTTATTCGTTAATAAAAGAGATGGCTACCAACAATTTTCAATGGCCCTCTAAACGGGTAAATCCTAAATGAGTAGCTATTATCTATGATTCTGATGCAATATCTATGTTGGCTTCGCAGACTGCTGCAATATCAAATAAATTAGATCATTATGGGGCGAATTATTCTCCAACACCTCTTATAATGGAAGAGAATTCATCTAGGCAATTTGTGGATGTTCAACTTTCATATGAGAGGTTAAATGCTATTAATAGACCTAAAAACTCTTATGCGAACTATTATAACCCAGGTTAGAAGAATCAACAAAATTTTAATTGGAATAACAATTCTTCGACAAATCAACAATGGGCAAACAACCCAGTGAACCCATTAAAAAATTCATCTAACCAAGGAAATGTAAACTATAGACCTTCTTATCACCCAGGATTTAATAGTAACACTCAAATTAAGGAGAAGAAGTTGTCTATGGAAGCGCTGATATTAAACATGGGTCAACAATTACAGAATCAAGGAAATCAATTACAAACTCAAGGAAATAAATTACAAAATCAAGGAACTGCTATTAAGAAAATTGAAAACCAATTAGGGCATATCGTTACTGCGCTTAGTAACAAAAAATTAGGAACTTTTTCGAGTACTATGGAACCAAATCGTAAAGATCAAGGAAAATAACAAATAAAAGTGATACAATTACGATGTGAAAAAGAATTGGAGACAAGAGATAAAAAAGAAACAGAAACTGAAAAAGTGAAAGTGGATACTGAAAAAGAAAAGGATCATGAGTACCTAGATTTAAAGTATCCATTTAAGTATCCATTTACACCAATGAAAATGAAAATTACTGTGGAGAAACCTCCACCACTGTTTCCTTAAAGATTGAAGCAACACAAACAGAATAAATTATTTTTTGAATTTTTAGAAACTCTTAAGAAGTTAACGGTAAATATTCCCTTCGTAGAAGCTTTAGGGCAGATGCCCAATTATGTGAAATTTATGAAAGAAATTGTAAACAAGAAAAGTAAGTTCACAGAAAATGAAACTATTGCACTTAACAAATAGTGTAGCACAATTATTCAGAAAAAGCTTCTTGAAAAATTAAAAGATTTTTGTAGTTTCAGTATACCGTGTGCAATCGGTGAAAAATTCAATGGAAAAGCTTTATGTGATTTGGGAGCCAGCATAAATTATATGCCCCAACAATTTTCAAAAGATTAGGATTAGGAGAAGTCTCACCTACTTCTGTAACTCTTCAGTTAGCAGATCGTTCAGTTACATATCCTAAGGGAGTTATAGAAGATGTGTTAGTAAAAGTTGATAAATTTATCTTTCCTGTGGATTTCATTGTATTAGATATGGAGGAAGATAAAGAAATACCTATCATTTTAGGGAGACCATTTTTAGCTATTGGAAACGCTATGATAGATGTTCAAAAAGGAGAATTAACTATGAGAGTTAAGAGTTAATTTTTAACAAGTAACTTTTAACATTGTGAAATCTATGAAATACTCTGCTGTTAAAAGTGATAATGAATATTTTCGCATGAAAATTAGAGAACATATATTGAAAGAAAATTTTAAATAATATTTTGAAGAGAAAGAACAATTTGAAGAAAGTGATAAAATTATTTTGGATAAATTATAAAATGAAGAATTAGATTATGTTCAGGAAAGATTTGAGAAGCTAGATATTACAGAAAATGCTAATAAGAATCTAGTTCCGTCAATTATAAAACCACCTAAACTTGAGTTGAAAATATTGCCTAGCCACTTGAAATATGGGTTTCTCGGAGACACATCTACATTACATGTTATTATATCTTCATAATTAATCGATTTTCAAGTGCAAAGACTATTAGATACATTGAAAAGATATAAGAAAGCTTTTGGTTGGACCTTAGCTGATATTAAGGGACTCAGTCCATCGATCTGTATGCACAGAATTATATTAAATGAACAACATAAACCAAGAGTTCATCCACAAAGGAGATTAAATCTAGTGATGAAAGAAGTAGTTAAAAAGGAAATTTTGAAATTGTTAGACACTGGAATTATATATCCTACTTTAGATAGTGTGTGGGTAAGTCTAATTCATTGTGTTCCTAAGAAAGGAGGAGTGACTGCTAAAAAAAAAGAAAATAATGAATTAATGCCTATCAGACAAGTTACTGGGTGGCGTATTTGCATTGATTATAGAAAATTAAACACTACCACCAAGAAAGATCACTTCTCTTTACCCTTTTTAGATCAAATAGTGGATAGAATTGTTGGGCACAAATATTTTTGTTTTTTAGATAGATACACTGGTTACCATCAAATTCCTATTGCGCCTAAGGATCTAGAGAAGACAACATTTACTAGTCCTTTTGGAACTTTTGCTTTTCGAAGAATGCCTTTCGGATTATGCAATGCACCTGCAACATTCCAGAGATGTATGATGTCCATATTTAGTAAATTAATTGATGATGGATTGGAAGTATTTATTGATGATTTCTCTGTATTTGGAACATCATTTAACGCATGCTTAAATTATCTTAAAAAATTTTTAGAGTTATGAGAAAGAACTAATTTGGTTCTAAATTGGGAGAAATGTAACTTTATGGTTGCAGGAGGAGTTGTATTAGGGCATAAAATTTCAGAAGATGGTGTGGAAGCAGACCCTACAAAAATTCAAGTTATATCTAAACTAACACGTCCTACTAACATAAGAGAGGTTAAGAGTTTTCTTGGACATGTTGGTTCTTACAGGCGTTTTATTAAAGTTTGTTCAAAAATTAACAAACCTCTATTCCAACTTTTAGAAACGGACAAGAAATTTGATTTTACTGAAAGTTATTTAAATGCCTTTGAGTTATTAAAGGAAAAATTAATCACAGACCCTATTATAGTTTTACCTAACTGGGAGACTAACTGGGAGAAACCTTTTGAACTAATGTGTGATGCTAGTAATTATGCTATCGGAGCTGTGCCTAGATAAAAGTATGAAAAGATTTTTAAAGTTATATAATATGCTAGTAAAACTCTTAATGATGTTCAAATTAACTATAAAGTTACTGAAAAAGAGTTACTGACCATTGTTTATGCTTTAGATAAATTCAGATCTTACTTAATTGGAGCTAAATGTGTTGCGCATACTGATCACTTTGTTATTAAATATCTGATGCAAAAGAAGGATGCCAAACAAAGGTTGATTAGATGGATGCAAGAATTTGATCTTGTGGTTATTGATAGAAAGAGAAATGATAATCAAATTGCTGATCATTTGTCAAGATTAGAAAACCATGAATTATTTGACACTGACATGGAAATTACAAACAGTTTCCCTGATGAATCTGAAGAAAAACTTTATAATATTAATGAGTGAAAAATACCATGGTATGCTGATATTGTTAATTATATTGTAAGTGATATTTTTCCACCTATGCTGAAGTGCAACAACAAAGGAATTTCATTCATGATGCGAAATCATATTTTGGGATGAACCTTATTTATATAAACAATGTCAGGATCTGATTATTAGAAGATGTGTACCTTATCAAGAAACTGAGCTGATCATTCAAAAATGTCATGATTCTGAATTTGGAGGACATTTTGGGATTGATAAAACTGCTTAAAAAATTTTAAATGCTATATTTTATCGGTCTACTATCTTTAGAGAAGTTTATAGATACATAAAAACTTGTGATCGATGTCAACGAGTTTGCAATATATCAACAAGAAATGAAATTCCTCTGAATTTCATATTAGAAGTTGAGATCTTTGATTTTTGGGGATTATATTTCATGGGACCATTTATTCCTTTATTTGGGAACTTATATATATTAATTGCAGT
>NW_018251642.1:254736-254966 GCF_001263595.1 Phalaenopsis equestris
TCACCATTAGAAATTCTACCCTTCTCTTCTCAACTTGAAGTTCCACATATTGGTCTCAACCTCTAAGTACTTAGTAGGTGGGGTCACTGTGGGGGAAACTCAGGATGAGTCAACCTTAGGATTGCTGGACCTTAGGGTTGGCATTGGGTGTTGGTCTGGAGCTAAGGCACTCACTGCACTCATCTACACCCCCATTCACTGACAACCCTGAGCTCAAATTTCTAACCTAG